>NW_020697105.1:0-11673 GCF_002925995.2 Terrapene triunguis
AATGCTTAAGGGGCTGGAGCACATGACTTATGAGGAGAGGCTGAGGGAACTGGGATTGTTTAGTCTGCAGAAGAGAAGAATGAGGGGGGATTTGATAGCTGCTTTTAACTACCTGAAAGGGGGTTCCAAAGAGGATGGATCTAGACTGTTCTCGGTGGTACCAGATGACAGAACAAGGAGTAATGGTCTCAAGTTGCAGTGGGGGAGGTTTAGGTTGGATATTAGGAAAAACTTTTTCACTAAGAGGGTGGTGAAGCACTGGAATGGGTTACCTAGGGAGGTGGTGGAATCTCCTTAGAGGTTTTTATGGTCAGGCTTGACAAAGCCCTGGCTGGGATGATTTAGTTGGGGATTGGTCCTGCTTTGAGCAGGGGGTTGGACTAGATGATATTCTGAGGTCCCTTCCAACCCTATATATACATATAGGTAGGGGTAAGGGATTGGACATAAGAAGGAGGGGGCGGATGGACAGTACGGGGTCCGTACCAAATTGCATAACTAATGGGTGAAAGGATAAACAGCATACAGTAAGATGTTTATACACCAATGCAAGAAGCCTAGGTAACAAAATGGAGGAATTGGAGCTCCTGGTCCAAGAAATGAAACCGGATATCATAGGAATAACCGAAACATGGTGGTACGGTAGTCATGACTGGAGTACAGGTATGGAAGGGTATGTGCTGTTTAGGAATGACCGGAACAAAGGTAAAGGTGGAGGAGTGGCATTGTATGTCAATAATGAGGTAAACTGTAAAGAAATAATAACTGATGGAATGGATAAGACAGAGTCTGTCTGGGCAATACTCACACTGGGTAAAAGAACTACTAGAGCCTCCCCTGGGATAGTGCTTGGGGTGTGCTATAGACCGCCAGGATCTAGCCTGGATGCGGACAGAGAACTATTTAATGTTTTTAGGGAAGTAAAAACTAATAAGAACTGTGTAATCATGGGGGACTTTAACTTCCCAGATATAGATTGGGGAACAAATGCTAGTAACAATAATAGGGCTCAGATGTGCCTAGACGTGCTAGCAGATGAATTCCTTCATCAAGTAGTAGCTGAACCGACGAGGGGGGATGCAATTTTAGATTTGATGCTGGTGAGTAGTGAGGACCTCGTTGAGGAAATGGTTGTAGGGGACAACCTTGGCTCGAGTGACCATGAGCTAATTCAGTTTAAACTAAATGGAAGGATTAACAGAATTAAAACTGTGACGATTTCAAAAAGGCCAACTTTAATAAATTAAGGCAACTACTTTGGGATAAAGGTCTCTGGAGATCTGTGGTTGGCGGCCCATACTCCGACTGGGGTGACGGGCATGAGTGAGTGAGTGAGTGACTTTGGGAAGTGGATTGGGCTAACATATTTAGAGATCTAAAGGCAGATGGCGCCTGGGATTATTTCAAGTTGAAGTTGCACAAGCTGTCCGAGGCCTGTATCCCAAGAAAGGGAAAACGGTTAGTAGGCAGGTGATTTAGACCTAGCTGGATGAGCGAGCGTCTCAAAGGGGCGATTAAGAAAAAACAGAAAGCGTACAAAGAATGGAAGAGGGGAGGGATCAGCAAGGAAACCTACCTTATTGAGGTCAGAGCATGTAGAGATGCAGTGAGAAAGGCCAAAAGCCGTGTAGAGTTGGACCTTGCGAGGGGAATTAAAACCAATAGTAAGAGGTTTTATAGCCATATAAATAGGAAGAAAACAAAGAAAGAGGAAGTGGGACCGCTGAAGACTGTAGATGGAGTGGAGATTAAGGATAATCTAGGCATGGCACAATATCTAAATGAATATTTTGCATCGGTCTTTAATAAGGCTAATGAAGGGCTTAGGAATAGAGGCAACAGGACAGAAGGGAATAAAGGAGGGGGGATTGACATTACCGTATCAAGCCAAACTTGAACAGCTAAACGGGACTAAATCGGACAGACCGGATGATCTTCATCCTAGAATATTGAAGGAACTGGCGCAAGAAATTGCAAGACCCTTAGCGATAATTTTTAATGAATCTGTAAACTCGGGGGTGGTACCGTTGGACTGGAAAATAGCTAATGTGGTTCCTATTTTCAAGAAAGGGAAAAAAAGTGACCCGGGTAACTACAGGCCTGTTAGTTTAACATCTGTAGTATGCAAGGTCTTGGAACTAATTTTGAAGGAGAAAGTAGTTAAGGACCTTGAGGTCAATGGCAATTGGAACAAATTACAACATGGGTTTACGAAAGGCAGATCGTGCCAAACCAATCTGATCTCCTTCTTTGAGAAAATAACAGACTTTCTAGATAAAGGAAATGCGTTGGATCTAATATACGTCGATTTTAGTAAAGCATTTGATACAGTACCGCATGAGGAATTATTGGTTAAATTGGAAAAGATGGGGATCGATATGAAAATCCAGAGGTGGATAAAGACCTGGTTAAAGGGGAGACTGCAGCGGGTAGTACTGAAAGGTGAACTGTCAGGTTGGAGGGAGGTCACCAGTGGGGTTCCTCAAGGTTCGGTTTTGGGTCCGATTTTATTTAATCTATTTATTACTGACCTCGGAACCGAATGTAGGAGTCGGCTGATAAAGTTTGCGGATGACACAAAGTTGGGAGGTATTGCCAATTCGGAGAAGGATCGGGATATCCTGCAGGGAGACTTGGAGTACTAGTAATAGGATGAAATTTAATAGTGAGAAGTGTAAGGTGATGCATTTAGGGATGACTAATAAGAATTTTAGTTATAAGCTGGGGACGCATCGGTTGGAAGTAACGGAGGAGGAGAAGGACCTCGGAGTCCTGGTTGACCGCAGGATGACTATGAGTCGGCAATGTGACGTGGCTGTGAAAAAAGCTAATGCAGTCTTGGGATGCATTAGGCGAGGTATTTCTAGTAGGGATAAGGAGATGCTGCTTCTGTTATACAAGGCACTGGTGAGATCTCATTTGGAGTACTGTGTGCAGTTCTGGTCTCCCATGTTTAAAAAGGATGAACTCAAACTGGAATGGGTACAGAGAAGGGCCACTAGGATGATCCGAGGAATGGAAAACCTGTTATATGAAAGGAGACTCGAGGAGCTCGGTTTGTTTAGCCTAACCAAAAGAAGGCTGAGGGGGGATATGATTGCTCTCTTTAAATATATCAGAGGGATAAATACCAGGGAGGGAGAGGAATTATTTCAGCTCAGTACTAATGTGGACACGAGAACAAATGGATATGAACTGGCCGTGGGGAAGTTTAGGCTTAAAATTAGACGAAGGTTTCTAACCATCGGGGGGTGAAATTTTGGAACAGCCTTGCGAGGGAAACAGTGGGGGCAAAAGACCTGTCTGGCTTCAAGATTAGGCTAGATAAGTTTATGGAGGGAATGGTTTGATGGGATAACGTGATTTTAGTCAATTAGGCAATAACGTGCCATCGCTGGTAAAATGAGGGTCCGGCTGGAGAATCTTGCCTGTATGCTCGGGGTTCTACTGATCGCCATATTTGGGGTCGGGAAGGAATTTTCCTCCAGGGTAGATTGGCAGAGGCCCTGGAGGTTTTTCGCCTTCCTCCGCAGCATGGGGCAGGGGTCGCTTGCTGGAGGATTCTCTGCGACTTGAAGTCTTTAAATCACGATCTGGAGACTTCAACAGCTGAGTTAAGGGAAAGGGGGTGGGTCAGCTTTTGTGGCCTGCATCATGCGGGAGGTCAGACTAGATGACCAAAATGGTCCCTTCTGACCTTAAAGTCTATGAGTCTATGAGTCTATGAACCCTGATAGTCTATTATTCTATGATACTCTCCTCATAGCACAGAAGTCCCATTGGCAGTCTGGCAAAGGCTAGTGCTGAGATTTCAGGGTAACAAATGGCAAAGCCCAAGCACTGTATAGTATTTATTCAGCAGGGTCAGCTGGGTAATGTGGATGTCTGACCTGCGTCACCCTCCTTCCTTGTCTTCATGGAGCTTAATGGTCTCTGAACTACAGGCCTTTGGATGAAGAAAGTTTCTATTCCACTGCCAGAGAGCTGGAGGTTCATTATCAGCTGTGATAGTCAATCACAGATAAGCATTTTCTGTGTGTTGCAGGAAGCAATGTGGCATCCTGCCTGACTCCCTGTCGCGCAGAGCAGAGGTTTGTTTTGTCTCTTGGGCTCATGTTCTGTAAATGATTTGATGAATGTCAGCAAATATTGTCACTGTAACAATTACCCCATGTAACACGGAATGCATTAAAAATAGCCACCAGTTCACTTTGGTATCCAAGATTGTTATAAAGTGCACTTCCTCTTATCAGCTCCCTTGGCATGGATGGGGGATCTCTCTTTGGAGTTGAGAGGAATTTGACTTTCTTTTTTCCCCAGCCATGAGATCAAATCTTTCTCAGTTAAAACAAGTGCAAATGCTAGTTACCTCTGTGGGACTTCTCCCTGGAGGCTGAAGGAAAGGTTCACCTGCATGCTCTTCTTCCTCTGCTCTGCTTTGTGTTTTGATTTCTGAAGGATTTATTGATTTGTGCAAATGATAAGACCTCATAGGGTGCAAGTCACTAATTGCCTTGCTGTCTTTCTCAGTCTTACCATTGCATCTCTCTGTTGAGAACTGCATCTTCAGGCCTGTGTGATCAGCATGGATAACCCATCAGCACTTAGTATTGTTAGTCAGGCCTGTTCTATGGAAGGTTCTGCCTTTAGAGGTGAGGGGATCTCCTTCAGCGAGCTCCCCCTTGGAGAAGTCTAGATGGTTTCTACTGAAGGCCCTTTCTTTATGGATGATCAGAGACCCCCAAGGGTCTCCCAGTTTTTCTCTGTTTTACTCCCCACACGCCAGATACCTTGCTTGTATAGATGCAACTCCACTGGTTTCAGTTGAATTCCATGTGTTTACACCAAATAACAATCCTTGTTCCTCAAAGCTCATCAGAGATAATCCACCAAAGGCAGTACTAATATGTTACCTAACTTTAACATCTTTGCAATTAACCATTTAAGTTAAAAATGTGGTATTTACATCCATTTGAAAAGTGGGTCTCTTCTGACCATCGGCTGTACTACATATTTCTGAACAGTCCTGTCTGTACAACTTACTTTTCTCTCAGATACACATATGCAGCTGAACTGAGTGGAAGTGGTGTGCATGTCTCTGAGTTTAGAAGATGGATTTTAGATCATACAATTCATATACTGGTGTCTTTGCTCATCTTGAAGGACCTAGAGAAGTTCTTAGGGACTGCCCTGGGATTTTTTAAGGTCAGTTACCAAACCAGGTTTATGAAGCTTAGGTTGTAAAGTTATGCCTCAGCAGACCATTGTGTGTGTCTGTCTGTACACACAGGTACACCTAGCTGAAATCTAGGACATTCTAAATTAATTTTAAAGTTTGAGACCCCATATCAATACCCATTTCCACCTTTCACCAACATTATCTTGTACAGCATCCTGAGCACCTTGATGGGTGAGATTATTATCTGCTAGACATGGAATGATCTCTGAAGGGAAGGAAGTCCACTGCTTGGACATTTAAAACTAGATTGGATACAGCACTAAAGATACTGTAGGGAACGAACCTGTCCTGCAGAGACTGATGACTTACTAGGTCTTTCTTCTCTGCCTCCTGTGGTTCTATGAAATCTCTCTCAATAAAATCTCACATGAACTCTAGTGAAGCAGCTGCAGATAGTTTCACTTACATTTCTAACTATACAGTGCTAAGTTTGTTTATTTAATGATCTTTTGCAATGGGACTGAGGTACATAGGACTATCATTTCCTTTTACTGGCTCGGGTATGATGTCTGGGCTAAACAAATTTTTGCCAGTGAAAAACCACTTGTGACAGTGAAGCTAAATTCAGGACAGGGGAGCAGGAAACTTTCCACTGTGAGTAATACTGCTCTATGCAATATCTTATAGGCAGTGTTGCAGTTTCAATGGTGATGAACTGAGGAGATATGCAATGGAAGTTATTAGCTTCAGAGCCCTGGTAACCTTCATACTGCAAGTGCTTGTCATTGTGACTCAAAGAGCAAACAGATAGATAAAAGTTGTTCTTGTTATATAAGTGCACAGTCTGTAAGGGTTTATAACTTGGCTGTAAAATCTTGCTGGCCCGAGAGCCTACACACACGTTCTGAGCCAGGAGGGCCTGTTCATCTCCAGATGTGCTGGGTTTGTTCTCCTTGGATACAAAGTTCAAGCTTTGAACTGGAATGGCAAAGTGCTTGTAAGCTGCTGTTTGAATGTCTGGTGTGAAATGTTGCTCTTCCATTGAACGTGGAAAGAATTCTCCCCCTACCCAGGGCTGCCCGGGGGGGGGGGGACAAGTGGGGCAATTTGCCCCAGGCCCCGCAGGGGCCCCCACGAGAATATAGTATTCTACAGTATTGCAACTTTTTTTTATGTAAGGAGCCCCCAAAATTGCTTTGTCCCAGGCCCTCTGAATCCTCTGGGCGGCCCTGCCCCTACCTGCTTGGAAGGCAGTATTGTCCAGGGGATAAATAACTGCATGGAACTCAGGAGACCTGGATTCTATCCCTGGTTCTACCACTGAGCTACTGGGTCACCTTGGTCAAGTCACTTCCCCTGTTTGGACCTCTGTTTCCTTTCCCACCCTTTGTCTGTTGCGTCTATTTAGCTTTGAAGCGGTTTGGGGCCAACACTGTTTCCTGCAATATGTTTGTACAGCACCTAACATAATAGGGCCCTGATCTCAGTTGGGGCTTGTAGGCAATACTGTATCACAAACAAAAGTAATACCCCCTCCAAAATCAAACCTGCAGAAAAGAAAATTACATCTCTGACCCCTACTGCAGTTTTTGCATCTGAACCTCCCTCTGTTTATTGTGTAACTATCTATGTTCTAATAGCTTGTTTCTTTCCCTTCATTGAATGCTCTGATCCCCAATAAGCAAACCACTTCATCTTTACTGATGTCCTGTTTAGCTTATGACCTCGGCCTAAGTCCTGCAGGATGTGAGTTAGCTGCTATTTTTCATTGACTGGAGATCTGAGATCTAATGTTCTTTGCCCTTTCAGTTTCAAAGCAACTTGCTCCAGCCTTTTTGAAAGGCATTAGTGTGGGACTGGGGGTGAGAGGAAACCACCAAGTTAGAAGCTGAAATGGTACAGCAGTTTCAGCAAATGTTTCCATCTTTGTGCGGTTAAGGTAACAAACCTCATGGCTGTGAAGCTCATCATGTGCAAGCTCTGATTTACGCAGAGTGAACATGGCACGGAGCAATCCGTTTGTCTGGGACAAATAGAAAGGCCTTATGATTAGATGAAAAACCCTATGCTTGGGGCACTTTGCAGGAAGCTTTGAAGCCAGCCTGGGAACCCTGGCAATATTAGTCGATAAGTAATAATATAGATCCCTCAAGCTGTAGTTTAGCTTGAAAATGTGCATGTCTCTCATGAGCTTCTGTCACAGCAATCTGATCAGCAGGCTTTTTTGTTTCTTTTATGTGGGTTGTGCTGTTGGTCCAGATGAGGATGAGAACATCCAGCCATCTCCTTTCTCACAAACTTGTAAGCTGAGTAGTTAGCTCCCCATTTTATCGTGTTTTGGAAACGGGACCAGAGCAATTTTGTTTTGTGGTCCCTTTTCTGAGCTTGGGGAGGCTTGACAGAAATTTTACAAAAGGGCAATAATCATGGGTTTTTAATGTAACTGTTGTGCTTTCCGTTATGCTCTGCACAAAACCTGGAAGCTTAAAAGGAGCCAAATTGTATAAGGCCTTTCTTCTTCTCCAGAGACAGAGGGTTTCTCCCACTGGGGCTGTGCTATCTGTTTGAAATAACAATTCTCACTCAGTTATCTTTTTAACTAAAGCATGACCCACAAGATCAGCAAAGAGTGTAAAAAACCTGAAATTCACAGAAGCTGCAACATTGCAGTGTCACCAATTGTTGTGTCTCCAATTCCTACTTCTTGGCTCTGTAATCTCTCTGGGAAGGGCTGTGTCTTGCTGTGTGTGTAAAGCGACTAGTACTATGTACATAAAGAAATAACAAGGACCATATGCACTCTTTTTTACCAGCTTGAGAGCTTTGCGAAATGTAATATCGCTTTGAAACCCTCTGGGGTTTAATAAAAGGCTCATCCATCGGATGCAATTTGTCAGTGCCTGCAGGTGAAGAAGACCTATGATTAACAGCATTCATGGTTTCCCCAGATGGGAGTTAGCAGCTTAGTCCTCCCACCCTCTCATCCTGAGATGAAAAATCAGTCCGATTCTTGTCCAATGTGGTTGATTTCTTGCTTCAAAGTGTAATTGTTCAACACAAAGGGTGAGACCCTCTTACTGTTTATCCTAGGCCTTGCGCTTTAGATATAATCTGCAACTTGTACCGCTTAGATTCTGACTGGGAAGCAGAGAGCTGGTACTGTTCTCTCTTTCTAGGGCAGCAGAAGGAGTGAATTGACCTCAAAAGATACTTGTCCATGGGATTGTTTTGAGTTTGAGCTAGCAGGCTTCTTCAATGATTATACCTCTCAGTTACATAATATTTTCATCTTCAAGCTCCGTATGGACGTCAGAGGGGTGAAATTTTGGAACAGCCTCCCGAGGGAAACGGTGGGGGCGAAAGACCTCTCTGGCTTCAAGATTAGGCTAGATAAGTTTATGGAGGGAATGGTTTGATGGGATTACATGATTCTAATCAATTAGGCAATAACGGCCATCGCTGGTAAAATGAGGGTCTGGCTAGAGATTCTTGCCTGTATGCTCGGGGTTCTGCTGATCGCCATATTTGGGGTCGGGAAGGAATTTTCCTCCAGGGTAGATTGGCAGTGGCCCTGGAGGTTTTTCGCCTTCCTCCGCAGCATATGGCAGGGGTCGCAAGCTGGAAGATTCTCTGCGACTTGAAGTCTTTAGATCACGATCTCAGGACTTCAACAGCAGAGTTAAGGGAAAGTGGGGGGGTCAGTTTTTGTGGCCTGCATCATGCGGGGGGTCAGACTAGATGACCATATTGGTCCCTTCTGACCTTAAAGTCTATGAGTCTATGAGTCTATGAGTCTAAGAGGTGGGCCTCCTTTTCAGTGTAGCAATTTTACACAGTAGTGTTTAGTCAGCGGCAGGTTTGTACTAATTTATCAAGGGCAAATTGCACTTCTTTAGGACCTTAATTTGAGGTAGTGTATTAGTAGTTCTCAAGTGGTTTACAATCCTTAATTAAGCCTCATAACATCTTATAATAGGCAGGTGTTGTTCATACCCATTTTATAGATAGGTTAACTCAGGCATCCAGAAGATACATGCCTTGTCCAGGGTCAAAAATTTAGTTAGCTGTAGGGATAGAAGCCAGAAGTCCTGACTCTCAGTCTCCTGTTCTAACTACTAGAGACTACCAGTCATGAATACAGATCCCTTTATTCTCATGCTGTAGCATGTGATAGGAATCACTAATGCATTGTGATAGGAATCACTTTTGCCAGCTCTTCCGGAAATGGTGCTCACTTGAAGCTTAGGGAAAAGTCAGGGACAACTCTGCTTCTTTCTGGGGTACTGGGAACACATTCCAGTGAGCTTTACATGTAATGAATAAAGATTCCAGTGAGTGTGTAGCCCTGTGATGAGTGTAAGAAAGTGCCTTGGGGTTCCTTGTTTGTGTTACAAAACCTCACCTAAGTTGTAAGCAGCATTAACACCTGATGCTTACAAAGAAGGCAAAGAAAAAAGCATAATGCACCAACCAGTTCTGCAGTGTGATATACAAGTAGAAAAAATCTCTTCCTGACCTCTGCTGCCAATCAGCTTATGCCCTGGAGCACAAGGTCTGAATAATTTCCAGCGTGAAACTAGCATTCCACTGCATTATCTTACATGTATAGCACAGGGCCGGGAAAAAAAAGAAAAAGAAAGAAAAGAAAAAAAAGACTTGACTGGGCCTAATTCTTAGCAGCGAGCCTGGAGAATAGTGGCTGGTTCCCACAGACTGTACACTTTCCTGCCAAGATTTCAGTATCTTCAGAAATCCAGTGGAGCATGAAGGTCACAGCAAGGGAAGAATGACAGCCTGGGATTTTTCCCCCCTTTTACCAGCTATGAGCAGACTGTTGTCTCTCTAGCATGTTGACTGTTTTCATAGGGTTAGCGTGAAGTTTATATTTTTCACAGACCAAGGGAAGTCAAATATGGGAATTCAGCAGATCAGCTGCGTTTCTTCAAGGAAGACAATATGATGTTGAAGTTTTTCTTCTTCGGTTTCTGCAAAAGCTTCACTTGCAGTGAAATTTCCCATTCAGAGTTTTGACTGCAGATCCTTTTTGTGTGTGTGTATGAGTGTCTATCCAGGTTCTGTTTTGTGTAGTTGTATACCTTTTCTCATTTCTCTTGCAAAGCTGTAGGTGAATATTAAACTTTGAAAAAATAGTGTTAGTTATGCAGCGTGCTGATAAGGCCAAATTAGCCATTACAATTCAATTATCCTCAGCTTACAAAGCAAATATTTTCATTTGAGGACTCTCATCCTTATTTCTTGGAGCTGGACTAGTCCTGCTGCACTAAACACACTCAAGGTATGGATATGCATTTTTTTCCTGGAGAGCAATACCAGTTGGAAATATGCTGGATTTAGCCAGTGGAAACAGAGCCAGTGAATAATGATCCAAGTGAAAATGGCTTATGTATTTAGACTAGCATAGTAGAGGAGACACAATGTAACACAAATTAAACTTCCTTTTATAGAGCTCTGCATGAGACTTTTCCCCTTTTCTTGGTTTTGGACAGATCAGTGAAGTATATTGGTCAGCAATGATTCTGGTGCACTGGGAGAAAGTAAGGAAAAGTCACAGGGTGACAGTGACAGAGTGACTGTAAGGAAAATGCAGAATTCTCTGTAGAAGGCACTGACACAGCTATAATTCCCATGTGTCTGAGAAAAACTGTCCCCTATGTTTTCTCTCCAATGTCATGAGAAAACTGGAGATTTGAGGCCAATTTAAGTTCTGTTGGTTTCTAGTTCCTGGTGTCTCTTAAAGGTCAGAGTTCAGTGTGTTGACTATGTCAAGAAGTAAAAATTCTGACTCCTATTTCTCTTTCCGTCTGTAAGCTTGAGAGCTTTTTTGTGCGTGTCCATTGTTGCCCTTATAATGTTTATTGTTCACACATCATGTCATATTAATGATTCAGTGCTCAGTTCTGCCAGTGTATATAGTACAGTATATCATACCTACTGATTCCAGTCATAGACTTTGTCAGATCTGTAATTTTTTGACAGCATCAGTTTTGCATTGAGCATTTGTTTTGTAATACTATTACTTTGGACTTGCACGGCAATGATCATCTATGGATCTTAAACACTAAATCACCCCTGTCCAGAAAGTGGACAATTTCTACCATTCATAGTGTTGGTTGTATGAAGTATATCACACCCAAAATCAAAGAGAACCTTGTTGCTATGTACCATAATTCAAAATAGTATGTCTTTTGATGCAGGTGCATTTCATCTGTTGATATGAAGGCATTCTCAGTCAGAAGCTAATAGATGTTAAAATTAGTGAGCAACATATACAGGGCTTTACAGTAACTCCTCGCTTAACGTTGTAGTTCTGTTCCTGAAAAATGTGACTTTAAGCAAAACGATGTTAAGCGAATCCAATTTCCCCATAAGAATTAATGTAAATGGGGAGGTTAGGTTCCAGGGAAAAATTTTTCACCAGACAAAAAACTATCTATCTATCTATCTATCTATCTATCTATCTATCTATCTATCTA
>NW_020697106.1:0-17271 GCF_002925995.2 Terrapene triunguis
GCGGCCGCGGCGCTCTCAAGCCTGGGAGGGAGGGGGAGCAGCGGCGCGCAAAACAACTGTTTCGCGCGCTGCGGCCGCTCGGGATCTCCCCCTCCCAGGCAGCAGCAGCGGAGGTGAGCTAGGGCGGCCCGCGGCACATTTTTAGGGGCGGCATTCTGGCGCCGGCCATGCCGCCCCTAAAAATGTGCCGCCCCAAGCACCAGCTTGTTTGGCTGGTGCCTAGAGCCGGCCCTGCTAGTCTTCATCCGGGCCTATATGAAAAGTTCTTAGCAGAAACTGTAGTTAAGATCTTACATCCACAGCAAATGGATTTTGGCCCTTCAGCAGCAACATTACACCTGATTTTCAAAGGTGCTGAGCACTTTGATTCCCATATATGTTAATTAATTATTCTTCTCTCTCTTCCCAGACCCTATTTAAATAAAACACCCAAAGAGAAACAGTAACAGTTATCATGATCCCACCATTCTGGAACTTAAATTGCCACAATAGAACAATATATATTAAATGAAAAGAGATAAAATACATAGTATGGTGAAGTTCTGCTATGATTGTCTTGTCTTACAAGCCATTCTTGCATTTTAATTATCATAATTATCAATGCAGTTGAAAACTTTAAATTATCTAGTAATCTGCAATGCTGTTCTTCTAGGATGCTAAAGGAGGAAAGGGAAAGCACCCTTTTTCGGTATGTATCTCTGGCATATTCTATATTCAATATACATTTAGAAATAAACCACTTCATCAGCTAAGAATTCCTCTTTCTCCTTGTTTTGTTTCTGCTCTGCAGCCATGTGAACTCATTAACTATGTGCGCAACTACAACTGTAAGTACTATATTTTGCTTTATAAAATTGCATCACCAATTTACAGACTTATCGGCCATGTACGTGCAAAGAGAGAGTAACTGCTTGACAACTAAACAGCCTTCATTTCAGAAAGAGTGTATTTTGCTCACAGTAGATCCTTTTTATGATGCTGTTTTAGCTATCTTTGTACCGTGTACGAAGTGAATCGCTAAACGTCTATTGATTCTAGTAATCAGTCGGTAACTCTGCATGATCATTTCTAACAGGCTTCTCTGATTTCCTTTGAAAGTCCACAAATTACAAAACAAACAAAAAACCCTCTTTTGAAATAGAAGACTATTTTAAACGGCAATAGCTGTTATAGGGATCTGTGCTCCCTTTGTTGTGTATATAATAGCCTTCATGGAAATTAGGTGCATTGGGTACTTGGAAATGGCTAGTGTCTATATGAATAATGAAGATGCCCTGACTGTCCTTAAGGGAAGATAAGTGAGTAAATTACATTATTTTCTGTAAATCAATCTTAAATACAGATTATGGACCCTTACTCATGTGACTAGTCTTGATCTTCAGCTGAGCTTGTCTAAGCAGAGAATATTTGGGACAATATTAGAATGTTTCAATCCAGTGTCTCGAACCGTGAAATTTGCCAAAACAGAAACTCAGGAGTTTGGATAATTTGCTGAGTTACATCTGTTTCTCTAAACTCTGTTAGAAACCAGGGACCATAGAAATCTACAATAAGAACATACAATGCAAATTAAGGGACAGAAGCTGAACTCCCAGTGCACCTAACAATTTCCACTGAAACCAATGAGAGGTTGTGAACATCTGCATTTCCATTCAGTGCAGTGGGAGATGCAGATGATCAGCACTTCTGAAATTTAGGCCATTACCGTAAAGATACTTATGGTGCGCATCGCTGGATTACTTGCCTTTTAACCACTAAAACTGCAAATTATGTCACTTACCCATGTGAGGGCTGCAGGGTAACTTTTGTCATGTGAGCCATCCAACTGACTTTAGAACCATAGAAGTAAAACTTTTATTCATGTTTGTGAGAATTGCAGGATGGTTTGGCCTTAAAACTTCATTCATCCTCCTCAATATCTGATGGAGTACATAGCATCTGAGGCAACTTTGCAAACAAATATACTTGGAGATGATCATCAGGTCCCTTGGGAAAACCTGCCCTATTGTTTTCTTCTCCTCTCACTCCCAGAAGTTCTCATTGACCTTCTCAGAGTGCTACTTTTATACTCACAATTTTCAAGGCCCTGCATTGAGTCCTCCACTGTGGGATAAAGGGGATTGGATGTGATCAGAAAGGGGCCATCAGTGCTTCTCTTTAACTGGTCAGAGTGATTGATATGTGTTGTGATATCCCCAAGGCCCTGAAATTGCTGCGTCCACAGCAGGAGTGAGAAACCAGTATTCTTCCTTTAATCAAGAATTTCTTCACTTCGAATGCCAGCCTTGACAACTATTCACACTTAAGAGTTTGTTGTCTTCACAGTCTGCATATATTTGCAGTTTCAGATGTATTGGAGTTGGTAGGATCATGCACTGAACCAAAAAGAAGGATGTATGCTTCTTTTAGTTTAATTTCCACAAATCTTTTAAGTTTATGGCCCAGTGTGTATCACTGATTCCCATTGTATGAACGTTTTCAGCTTATATTTTCTTGGTCTTTTCTTACAGGTTTCTGGCTTGCTTATCGGTATGTTAGCATCCTCGATCCTTTGCATCATTCGTCTTTGATATTGTTAAAGCCTCGTATAGCTAATTTCCTGGAATGTTTCTATTACCAGTTCCAAAGCGGCATGTAGTCTTCCTTTTTATCTTTTCTTTCTCTTGTATCTTTCTGTCATATTGTTATCCTGTGTTGTTCTCTCTCCTTTTTTTTTTTCTTTTTCTAATCTCTCAGACAGGGACACAGACAGGGCTACACTCCCTGACCCTACACATTCCAATGGTGCCCCACTTCCTCAAACTGCTGATGAATTTTGTTCTCTGACTCCGTGACATACCCGGGTTACAATCCAGATTGAGTAGCTGTGTCACCCCTGCCCTCTAACCTGGAGTGACATTTGCAATGTTTTACTGCTGTAGCCTCCAGCCTGGACTGCTCACAAACAGCCTCCAGCATGCAAACCACACCCAGCTGTGTGTGTGTGCTGTAGCCAGCCAGCCACACCTTGGCTCTTACCAGCCTGGGTTATACTTCAGGGTGACCCCAACACCCCCCCAGTCTTATATTTCCCCCCAGAAATGTATATCTTGTACTGCACAGCCCTCTCCTGCACAATCCAAATTTATATATAGTCCGTTATTGCTTTAATACAAATAATATACCCAAATGGCATTTCCCAGACACTTCAATTTAAAACACTGGATTAAATAAAACAATAAAACAAATTTATTAACTACAAAGAGAGAGACTTTAAGTGAGTCCAAGTAATGAGGCATAAAAGTCAGAAATGGTTATAAGAAAATGAAGGTCAAACGCTACTGGTGCCTAACTTAGCAAACTATAACAGATTCAAGCAAAGTTTCTCATCACATGCTTTCAGCAGTCTTACTGATTAAACTTCTTAGTTCAGGACACCTTCTTCAGTCCCACGAATGCTTCTTTTGTTATTTCTGTTGCCATGAATGTGATGAACAGGGAGGGGGGAGGTCTTGGGGTGTTTGTCCCTCCTTTTTATAGTGTTACTCCTCTCTTGGAAAACATTTCCAGCTGATATTCAGGAGACAGAGTCTATAGGGAAGGATGTTCCCTGCTGCATCTTCCTCACCTTTTTGAGCACTTTTGTTTCCCTTCCTGCTTGAAGACTCTGATTACTACTTAAACACAAATTAAGCTGAGCATACATTCCTTTGTTTGAGATAGACCTGTATGCCAATCTCAGTTTGGAACACGTGTTAACACCATACAGTGGAATCTTATAACATACAATGGCATACAATGTTGCCACACACATTTTATCAGGACAATAATGACCAGCAAATTATGAGTTTTCAAATGATACATCACACGGTATACTTTGTACAAAGATTATTACAGTACAGTATAGAATATAGACACAAGGGTACATTCTGTCACACTCTCCTTTTCCAACCCTGCTTATTTGTTCTTATCTTCACCCCCTTCCATGTCTCCTTGCTGCTTTACATTCCACTCCCCAAAAAACACCCCTGAATTATATTAGCCTCTTTTGCACCTGCATCACATTGTTAATTTATATTCAATTTGTGATCCACTATAACCTCCAGATCCTTTTCAGCAGTACCACCACCTAGCCAGTTATTCCCCATTTTGTAGCTGTGCATTTGATTTTTCCTTCCTAAGTGTAGTATTTTGCACTTGTCTTTATTGTATTTCATCTTGTTTCAGACCAATTCTCCAATTTATCAAGGCCATATTGAATTCTAATCCTGTCCTCCAAAGTGCTAGCAACTCCACCCAGCTGGTGTCATCTGCAAATTTTATAAGCATACTCTTCACTCCATTGTCCAAGTTATTAATGAAAATGTTGAATAGTACCGGACCTAGGACAGACCCCTGCATGACCCAAATAGATACATCTCCCTAGTTTGACAGCGAACCATTGATAACTATTCTTTGAATGTAGTCTTTAAACTAGTTGTATACTCTCCTTATAGTAATTTCATTTAGACCATATTTCCCTAGCTGCTTATGAGAATATCATGTGGGACTAAGCCTTACTAAAATCGAGATATATCACGTGTATTGTTTCCTCCCTATCCATTAGGCCAGTAACACTGTCAAAGAAGAAAATTAAGTTGGTTAGGCATGATTTGTTCTTGACAAATCTATGTTGGCTATAATTTATAATCCTATTATCCTCTAGGTACTTACAAATTGTTTAATAATTTGTTCCAGTATCTTTCCTGGTATCGAATTAGCTTGACTAGTCCAGAGGTTCTCAAACTTTGGTGGGGGGGGGCCTCCAAGGGGTCGCGGAATGTATTCGGGGCGGGGACGGAGTGAGCTTTAGGGGGAAACATTTGCTGCATATATTTTACCCACAGCAATGAATAACTTGCAAAGTTGATTCCTCCAGACATATCAGATCCTCAGATGGCGCTGAGAATTTGACTCTAGGTGGCACTGTGCATTTTAACAGATTTATGTTAAGTTTGCATAGCAGTATACAAAAGTCATTGCCATCTGTATGTTAATCCGTTTGCTATGATGCGGTGTGCACATTTAATTGTAATCGTCAACCACAATCACAGTTTTGCCTTTGCTCTTATTACAATGGATCATTGGCTCTGTTTGAATCAATGCCTTACTCTTTTTAATATTTAGTGAGAGTTGCGTGTTGATTTTTTTTTAATTGGTATATGTACTTGTTTGGTAGGAGTGGGGGGGCATAAACTACTACAGACACAAAGAAGGGGGCAGGGTGCAATCCAATAAATTTGAGAACCACTGGACTAGTTAGGCTGGTCTATAATTCCCCTGGTCCTCTTTGTTCCCCTTTTTAAAGATAGGTACTATGCTTGCCCTTCTCCAGTCCTCTGGGACCTCACCCAACCTCCATGAATTCTCAAGCATAATCACGAATGGTTCCAAGATTGTTTCAGCCTAGTTCTTTAAGTACCATAGGGTGAATTTCATCAGCCCCTGCTGACTTGAATACATCTTACTTATCTAGTATCAAAGGGGTAGCCATGTTAGTCTGGATCTGTAAAAAGCGACAGAGTCCTGTGGCACCTTATAGACTAACAGACGTATTGGAGCATAAGCTTTCATGGGTGAATACCCACTTCGTCAGACGCATGCCCCAGGCCTCCGTGGGGGATGGGGGGATGGCTACTTCCTGCGGGAAGTGGAATGACCTGGCCCCAGCCTGCTCCGATCCCCTGGCTCCCAGGCTTGTGGGGAGGGGGGAACCGCCCCCCCCCCCACACTTGCTGGTGGCGCAGCTGGGAGCCAGGGGAGTGGAGCAGGCTGGGGCCGGGTCACTCCACTTCCCGCAGGAAGTGGCCAGCTTCCCTCCCCCACGGAGGCCTGGGACCAGCCCCCCCTCCTGTGAAGGCCTGGGGCGGGGCCCCACACAGCCCCCCCGTGGAGGCCTGGGGCCCCACACAGCCCCCCCGCGGGGGGGCTGCGTAAGGCACCAAAATAGCTAGGGACGGCCCTGGCTCCCTGGGCCGGAGGCGGGGTGCAAGGTGGAAGTTTCACCTAGGGCACGAAATAACCTTGCACCAGCCCTGCATCCTTACATTCCATCTAAATTACATTAAAACAATGTAATATCAGGCTGTTAAGAAGGAGACCCTGTCCTAATGGCACCCACTAGCACCAGATAAAGAAACAGATCTTAAGATGGTTAAAGAGAACTTAGTTTGATAGCATTCTGTCTGTCAAGAAATCACTTATCTATGGTTGTGGTTGTGAAATCCTCATTTCTTTGTTTTGTTACTATGGTCCCCACTTCCCTATTGTTTATCTGTATAATCTGTCTGGTTCTTTAATTGTGTCTGTCTGTTACATAATTAATTTTGTTAGGTGTAAATTAATTAAGGTGGTGGGGTAGGATTGGTTAAAGAATTTTGTTACACTATGTTAGGATTGGTTATTAAAATTTTAGTATAATGATTGGTTAAGGTATAGCTAAAAAGGACTCAAATTTCACTATATAAACTGGGGTCCAAAAGGAAATTCTTTGGGAACCAACTCCAGGACACAGCCCCAAAGATCAGAGCTGCCAGACCTCAACACTCTGCCAATGACACCCTGCAGAAACTGGAGCCCCACAGATGGACCTGCTCCTGACTGGCCATCAAGAAAAGTACA
Source organism: Terrapene triunguis (assembly GCF_002925995.2). NCBI lineage: Eukaryota > Metazoa > Chordata > Testudines > Emydidae > Terrapene > Terrapene triunguis. Next base: position 6,640 of record NW_020697106.1, read on the forward strand.
TCTGTCTTATTGGGAGTTGTGAGCACTGTATGTGTACCGTGTGCAGTCTGTTTTTGGTGATTGTTAATAAATAGAAGTTATGTAAGATATTACTGTGTAAGGCTCTTTCACTGGTAAAAGGTCCTGCACACTGCAGAAGTAGTATACACCCAGAGCCCTACTTATTGGGAAAGGGTGTGAGTACTTAAATTGACCAGGTTAGTTACACCCTACACTCCATAGGACGAGCTTCCTTGCATGTAGCATTTCCATGGTGTGATTGGTTAACAGCCTATCCTTTGTATTGCACTGGTCCTTGATGGCCCACCTGATGTTAATAGTTCTTCAGGACAGGCAGGGGGAATCACTCTTGATTCTTCCCATCTGAGTTCACAAGTTTAAAGCAAACATTTTCAAAAAGTTATCAAGCAAAACTTACATATTTCCTTGTAGCATGGAATACCGACATTATAAATAAGATGAATGCATGCAACAACTGACAAACATTGTATAGAGTCTAAACACTACATACATTCTTATAAAACTGATACCTATTTTGAGCAATTCAAAACACACAAGTGAACTGGTCTGGTCTCCAGCTAGGTGTTTGTCCGTTCTTAGATAGTGCCTGCAGCCTTGGCAAGAGCTGCCAGCATCACAGAGGCATCACCAGAAGCCATATAACTTCATCAAGTAGTGAAAGAAGAACACACACCAGCCTGCAAGTGGATCACAGACAGGCAAGAGGCGGATGGGTGTAATCACGAGTATGCAGAAGCGGGTGCATCTGTCTGTGGGAAGGGCGGTGGCAGAGAATAACTAGGGTGGGACTGCCTAGGCATCCGTACGTCTTCACATATGTCTCCACTATAAGTTAAGGCTTGTCCAGGACCAGTGCAGGCATAAATTATTCAGTATTATCTAAATATTCCTGCCTGCTGTGAAACACGGTCTCAGGGAGAAAACCCACATCTGTGCTGGGTACACTGAAGCTGTGCTTTGTTTGGATGTGCAGCTCAAACAAGAGTGTGAAGGGTGTGACTAAGGTGTGAAAAATCCTTTAGGGTTAAATTTCTGAGTGCTACACTCGCTGCCTCAGCAGGGTGTTAGATTAGCACCCAAGTGAGAACAACTAAAATAGACCTTTGGCTTTTATTTTTGTTGCACCTAGAGTGAATGACATCAGCAAACTACAGCAAGATGAAGAGCTAAAAGGTCTGTTTTTGAGTTGTCACCAGTAATGCCTGTAACTCAGGGCACCACTACATAGAAGGATAATGCGCACTACAAGGCTGTGATTTCTAAAGCGCGCTAACATTTTGCTCATTAACTGGTCATGTAGACCCTGCTGGTGTGCACTCATAGTTCCCTTGGGCATTTTAACATACTACCTTAATCACCATCCACTGTCTTTAGTTCCTGGAGAGCTGGTGAGGCAGTGAGCAGAACGAGTGGCTGGAGAGGCAATGAGGAATTGCGGCTGGCGGGTTGGCCAGGAACAGCGGCTGGCAGGTTGGCCAACGAGCACAAGTGCTCAGATTGTGGAGTAAGCAAGGTGCCTTCTTCCCCGGGTGGAAGGTGAACTCACACAGATGCACCTCTGACCCCTGGATCCTCCTGACCAAGGACAACCACTGTGAGTGTGGTATGGTGAGGGAGCAGAGAAGGGCACAGAAAAGGAACTTTTGGTTATAGAACTCGAGAACATGAGGCAGAAGGCACTGCCCCAAGCACTCTGGGGTGGGTGTCCTGCTCACAGTTTTATGATTATGAATCTCACTTGTGGCATTTTCCCTAATTAATGTCGGGTGACTTCCCTCCTTTCATTAAAAGTTTCTTTTCTACACTCAGACTCTGTGCTTGCGAGTGGGGAAGTATTGCCTCTCAGAGGCACACAGGTAATTTTCCCAGGTTACTGGGTGGGGCCTCGAGGCGGTTCTGTGTTGTATTGTTGAAGAGGAACCCCTAGATATTGAACCCAGCCCTGGTTGCAGCTGGCTCCACCTGGCAGAAATGTTACAATAACTCTCAGGCCTGGTCTACACTACGAGTTTAGGTTGAATTTAGCAGCGTTAAATCGAATTAAGCCTGGACACGTCCACACGACGAAGCCCCTTTTTTTTACTTAAAGGGCCCTTTAAACCGGTTTCTTTACTCCACCTCCAACGAGGGGATTAGCGCTGAAATCGGCCTTTGCGGGTCGGATTTGGGGTAGTGTGGATGGAATTCGACGGTATTGGTCTCCGGGAGCTATCCCAGAGTGCTTCATTGTGACCGCTCTGGACAGCACTCTCAACTCAGATGCACTGACCAGGTAGACAGGAAAAGCCCCGCGAACTTTTGAATTTCATTTCCTGTTTGCCCAGCTTGGAAAGCGCAGGTGACCACGCAGAGCTCATCAGCACAGGTAACCATGATGGAGTCCCAGGATCGCAAAAGAGCTCCAGTATGGACCGAAAGGGAAGTATGGGATCTGCTTGCCATATGGGGAGACGAATCAGTGCTAGCTGAACTCCGTTGCAGTAAACGAAATGGCAAAACATTAGAAAAAGTCTCAAAGGCCATGAAGGAGGCCATAACAGGGACACACAGCAGTGCCGCGTGAAAATTAAGGAGCTAAGGCAAGCCTACCACAAAGCCAGAGAGGCAAAAGGAAGGTCCGGAGCAGAGCCGCAGACATGCCGCTTCTACGCGGAGCTGCATGCCATGCTAGGGGGTGCAGCCACCACTACCCCAACCCTGTGCTTTGACTCCATCAATGGAGAATCACGCAACAGGGAAGCGGGTTTGGGGTACGAGGAAGATGATGATGAAGACAATGAAGATAGCTCACAGCAAGGAAGCGGAGAAACCAGTTTCCCCAACAGCCAGGATATGTTTATCACCCTGGACCTGGAACCAGTAACCCCCAAACTCACCCAAGGCGTGCTTCCAGACCCTGAGGGCCCACAAGGGACCTCTGGTGAGTGTACCTTTGTAAATATTACACATGGTTTAAAAGCAAGCGTGTTTAATGATTAATGATTAATTTGCCCTGGCAATTGCGGCCAGTACAGCTACTGGAAAAGTCTGTTAACGTGTATGGGGATGGAGCGGAAATCCTCCAGGGACATCTCCAGAAAGCTCTCCTTCATGTACTCCCAAAGCCTTTGCAAAAGGTTTCTGGGGAGGGCTGCCTTATCCCGTCCTCCATGGTAGGACACTTTGCCACGCCAGGCCAGAAGCACGTAGTCTGGAATCATTGCATAACAAAGCATGGCAGCATATGGTCCCGGTGTTTGCTGGCATGCAGACAACATCCATTCCTTATCTCTCTTTGTTATCCTCAGGAGAGTGATATCATTCACGGTCACCTGGTTGAAATGGGGTGATTTTATTACGGGGACATTCAGAGGTGCCCGTTCCTGCTCTGCTGAACAGAAATATTCCCCGCTGTTAGCCATGCTGTGGGGGGGAGGGGTGAAGTGATCATCCCAGAGAATTGGGTGAGGGGGGTTAGTTGGGTTTGTGCTGCATGTTAACCCGGAAACCCCAGCCCCTCCTTTTACATTGCAAACCCATTTTAAATGGCCAACCCAACGGGTGCTTGGTATGGGAAATGAGGGCGCTGCTATTTGAAAACATTCCCACATGTTATGAAGGTTAAAAAAGCCAAAAGACTGTGGCTTACCATGGCTGCCTGCAAGCCAAATTCTGTTGCCTGGCACTGCATGAGTGATCTCTCACACCAAACCGGCAGGCCCGCAATATAAGAGGAAAAATGTGACCTTGTAATGAAAGCACGTGCTGTGTAATGTGAACAGCAAAATTTAACGTGAAAGGGTGTACCCATTGTTCTCTAAAATGTGTCTTTTTAACTACCTCTCCCTTTTCCTCCACCAGCTGCAAATGTTTCTCCTTCGCAGAGGCTAGTGAAGATTAGAAGGAGAAAACGGTGGACTCGGGATGATATGTTTTTGGAGCTCCAGATGTCCTCCCACGCTGACAGAGAACAGCAGAATGCATGGAGGCAGTCAATGTCAGAGTGCAAAAAAGCACAATATGAACGAGAGGAGAGGTGGCAGGCTGAATCGCGGGCTGTAGAGAGCAAGTGGCGGGCTGAAGAGAATAGGTGGCGTCAGATTGCTGACAGAAGGCAAGAGTCGATGCTCCGGCTGCTGGAGCATCAAACTGATATGCTCCAGCGTGTGGTTGAGCTGCAGGAAAGGCAGCAGGAGCAGAGACCGCCGCTACAGCCCCTGTGTAACCAACAGCCCTCCTCCCCAAGTTCCGCAGCCTCCTCACCCAGACGCCCAAGAATGCGGTGGGGGGGCCTCCGGCCACCCAGCCACTCCACCCCAGAGGATTGCCCAAGCATGAGAAGGCTGGCCTTCAATAAGAGTTAAAGTTTTAAAGTTTTAAACTGCAGTGTGTCCTTGTGCTTCCCTCCTCCCCCACCCCACCCGGCGCTTCCCTCCTCCCCCACCCCTCCCAGGCTACCTTGGCAGTTATCCCCCTAGTTGTGTGATGAATTAATAAAGAATGCATGAATGTGAAGTAACAATGACTTTATTGCCTCTGCAAGCGGTGCTCGAAGGGGGGAGGGGAGGGTGGTTAGCTTACAGGGAAGTAGAGTGAACCGGGGCGGTTCATCAAGGAGAAACAAACAGAAGTTTCACACCATAGCCTGTCCAGTCACAAAACTGGTTTTCAAAGCTTCTCTGATGCGCACCGCGCCCTGCTGTACTCTTTTAACCGCCCTGGTGTCTGGCTGCACGTAATCAGCGGCCAGGCGATTTGCCTCAACCTCCCACCCCACCATAAATGTCTCCCCCTTACTCTCACAGATATTGTGGAGCGCACAGCAAGCAGCAATAACAATGGGGATATTGGTTTCGCTGAGGTCTATCCGAGTCAGTAAACTGTGCCAGCGTGCTTTTAAACGTCCAAATGCACATTCTACCACCATTCTGCACTTGCTCAGCCTATAGTTGAATAGGTCCTGAATACTGTCCAGGCTGCCTGTGTACGGCTTCATGAGCCATGGCATTAAGGGGTAGGCTGGGTCCCCAAGGATAACTATTGGCATTTCAACATCCCCAACGGTTATTTTCTGGTCCGTGAAGAAAGTCCCTTCCTCCAGCTTTTGAAACAGACCAGAGATCCTGAAGACGCGAGCATCATGTACCTTTCCTGGCCATCCCACGTCCCTTGTGATCCACCAGGGCTTGCAGCAGCATTGAAAAGTACCCTTTTCGGTTTATGTACTCGGTGACTTGGTGCTCCGGTGACAAGACAGAGATATGGGTTCCGTCTATCGCCCCACCACAGTTAGGGAATCCCATTGCAGCAAAGCCATCCACTATGACCTGCACGTTTCCCAGAGTCACTAGCCTTGATACCAGCAGGTCTTTGATTGCTTTGGCTACTTCGATCACAGCAGCCCCCACAGTAGATTTGCCTACTCCAAATTGATTCCTGACTGACCGGTAGCTGTCTGGCCTTGCAAGCTTCCACAGGGCTATCGCCACTCGCTTCTCAACTGTGAGGGCTGCTCTCATCCTGGTATTCTGGTGCTTCAGGGCAGGGTAAAGCAAGTCACAAAGTTCCATGAAAGTGCCCTTACGCATGCGAAAGTTTCGCAGCCACTGGGAATCGTCCCACACCTGCAACATGATGCGGTCCTACCAGTCTGTGCTTGTTTCCCGGGCCCAGAATCGGTGTTCCACGGCATGAACCTGCCCCAGTAACACCATGATTTGCACATTGCTGGGGCCCGTACTTTGTGAGAGGTCTATGTCCATGTCAATTTCTTCATCACTCTCGTCGCCATGCTGCAATCGCCTCCTCACCTGGTTTTGCTTTGGCACGTTCTGGCTCTGCATATACTCCAGGACAATGTGCGTGGTGTTCATAGTGCTCATAATTGCTGCGGTGATCTGAGCGGGCTCCATGATCCCAGTGCTATGGTGTCTGGACTGAAAAAAGGCGCAAAACTATTGTCTGATGGAGGGAGAGAGGGAGGGAGGGGCGAGTGACGACATGGCTTACAGGGAATTAAAATCAACAAAAGTGGCTGTGCATCAGGGAGAAACACAAACAACTGTCACACAGAATGGCCCCCTCAAAGATTGAACTCAAAACCCTGGGTTTAGCAGGCCGTTGATTTCACGGAGGGAGGGGAAAGCAAATGAATACAGAACAAATCTGGTCCATTTCCTGTTTGGATCCACTCCATCTATCTTTTACATCTTAGGCTGGCAGCAGACGGTGCAGCATGACTGATAGCCATCGGCATCTTCTGGATGCTTGGCAGAAGATGCTGCATTATGATTGCTAGCCATCATCGTCAAGACGGTTCAATAGGACTGCCGGCAGGACTGAGTCTCCAGGAGACAAAACATGTCTGCCCAGGTGCCTCTGACCGAACTCACTGAGGAGTACGACGACGACGGATATCAATCGTAATACACCATCAGCTGCCAAAAGGCAAGGAGCTGCTGCTGTATAGCAATGCAGTCCGACGTCTGCCAGCACCCAGATAGCCGATGACGGCTACCAGTCATATTGCACCGTCTACTGCCAAAAGGCAATTAGCTGCTGCTGTGTAGCAATGCAGTACCACGTCTGCTGGCACCCAGATGACATATGGTGACGGTGAGCTGAGCGGGCTCCATGCTTGCCGTGGGCATGGTATGTCGCCTGCACAGGTAACCCAGGAAAAAAGGCGCAAAACAATTGTCTGCCGTTGCTTTCATGGGGGGGGCCTGACGACATGTACCCAGAATCCCCCGTGACACTGTTTTTGCCCCATCAGGCATTGGGATCTCAACCCAGAATTCCAATGGGCGGCGGAGACTGCAGGAACTGTGGGATAGCTACCCACAGTGCAACGCTCCGGAAGTCGACGCTAGCCTCAGAACTGTGGACGTAGTCCACCGACTTAATGCACTTAGAGCATTTTGTGTGGGGACACACACATTCGACCTTATAAAAACGATTTCTAAACAACCGACTTCTACAAATTCGACCTAATTTCATAGTGTAGACATACCCTCAGTCTCAGTTCCTGCGAAACCAGTCCCAGCAAAAGCTGGCTCCTGCGCAAAACAAGCTTTTCCCTTGGTGCAGACAATTCCATTGGACCGGCGAAGCAGAGCTAGAGGTGCTAGTTGTGGATCTAGACGGTGAGGTAATTTTCCTTTGGGGAAGGGCTGGGGACTAATCCTGGTCCCAAACCACTAAGTGCCTTGAAAATAAGGACCAAGGCTTTGGATCTGAAGCTGTATCCTATGGCGAGCCAGTACAGTGAGCAGACGACAGAGCTGATATGCTTGCAGTAGCCTGGGTTACTGAGGAAGAGCACTTCTGCATTCTGTACCAGAGGTGCCTTTTTCAGAGCTGGTGCCCATGCAGAGTCCCTTGCTACAATCTGGTTGAGAAGTAAGGTGCATCATCAAAGCTGAGCCATCATCCACAAGGATGGCCTGCAGTATCCTGGCCACTCAGAGATGGTAGAGCATATTAATTATGGATGCAACTATGTGGAAATGCAGCATTGCCGAGGAGTGAGATGGGACTCTTATACTGCCCACTGACTTGACTAGTTGTGGGAACGTTGAAGTGTTTTCCTCTGCCAACAAACATAACCTCAGTCTTGGTAGAGTTTAGCTTCAGCCAGTTCCTCTTCATCCCTGTGTTGATCTTATTATTGGTCATGTTTATTACGGTAGTACCTAAGGGACAGCCAATCTGGTATGCCCACTGTGCAAGGCACTGTACAGACAGAGTAGGAGCCCTTGCCAGCTGGCAGACAGTGGTGGTATCATTAATTGGGAAGGACAGATAGAGTTGGGTGTTGTTTGTGTGCTATTGACATTGAAGCCTGTTGTAGCGGGGTGGTTACCTGCTCCTGCCCGGAAGGGCTTAAAACAGCCCTTCGAGAGGGCTGTGGCAGGGGGAACAGCCCAGGCTGAGTGGGAAGCAGGCTCAACTGGGCCATGCCCCAATCAGGGCCCAGCTGGCACTATAAAGGTTTGAGCCTGGCACTCAAGCAAACACTCTCTCTCTGCCTTTAGAGGAAGAAGGGCCTGGCTGCTAGGGAGCGTACCTGGGTACCTAAGGTGGAGCAGGGCTGGGGGAAGGCAAGAGGAGCTGGGGAGCTCTGGCCTGGAAACCCCCCAGGCTGCAGGCCTAGGGTAAGGCCAACTGGGTACTGGGGTTGCAAAGGGGCAGCCCAGGGGTAGGCAGAGGCAGCAGGTCCAAACCCCTTTGCCTGTGATGAGTGGCTTATACTGCAGTCTGCCCCAGTGAACGGGGGCTAGAAGGAGACTGGGCAGTAGCCAAGACTGAGGCAAAGTGGGGATAGTGGGTGGGGGTTCCCCTGGGGGGGGGGAGACCCTGAGACTGAGTGGTTCTGCAAGGGGGGTAGAAACCCAGTGAAGGGGCACCGGATCCTGGGAGGGACACGGGGGCCAGAGTGAGGTAAGGCGGATCACTGGCCTGCAGAGGGCGCTCCGGAGCTGGGACGAGCTAATTCACAGACAACCAGCAGGAGGCGCCGCAGGGGTGAGTCAACACCCTTACACCCGTGTTGTCTCACCAAGTTGCTTAGTGGTTCTTTGGCCTGTGTTATGTAAGAGGTCAGACTAGATGATCATAATGATCCCTTTTGGCCGTAAAGTCTCTGAATCTATGCATATACAGGAGCACAGAGGGAAGGAAAGTGGAATTAGCTGTCACTGTTTCTCCCTTGCCATGACCTCTTAGAGGGCTTTTCACATGGAATCTGCAGAGAGGAAAAAGAGCAGGGGCAGGGGACACACACATCACATTCCCCTCCCCTCCAGCACAAAGTAGTACAGATTGAGACACTCTTCAGCCCTGTCGCCTCTGGGGGTCTCTGCACAGCTACAGCTAAAGGAGCGCCTAACAGTGCTGAACCATTAGCGCTCACTGTCAGGGTGTGGACAGAGCCAGTGCAGAGGCACAGAGCATCCATACAAGTGGCTCTAGTCCCCTATGGATCCCCCAGGATTTATCCCATCTTGGGGAATCCATGGGATTTAGTATCCAAACTCAGCTTATTCAGATAGGGAAAAGGGGTAGAAACCCTGAGCCCTGGCAGAACAATCAGTAGTTAATTCTGTGAAAGGAAACTTTGACAAGTCTTCCTTCCCCTTCAAACCATCTACTGTAGGCTTTCCTGCTGGAAGGGTTGATCTGGCCCCTTTTTCTGATGCATACTGAAACAGACTTGTTCTTCAAACATTATTCTGGCCTCTGATATGTGACTACTTCATTAACATGCCTTTGTTCAAGGTTAGCTCTTACATATAACGATCTCTATTTTCATTCTTACCGTTTTTAGTTTTTGAAAATCATGAAATATTAATAGTTGGAATAGACCCACTACTCATGGGTCAAATGCTCATCAGGCCAGATTCTCTGATTTGTCCAATTTATGATTCTCTCCCATTTAGAGCAATCTGAGGGAGAAAAGGTCTACACTACAATTAACCCCTTTAGTGCTGGACTGTGTTGCGGGCTGTCTGTGGAATTCTGAGATGGCCCTTTGGAATGTCCAGAACTTCAAAGGGGATTGTCCTGGGCTGCATGTACCCCATGCTGGCCCAGTGACCAAAGGGTTAATACAGGCACTGCTAGCCACTGCTGATTGGAAGCCTCACAGCAGTTGGGAGGATAAAAGGGCTGGGAAGCAGAGGGGTGGGATGGCCCCCAGAGGAATGAGCAGTCTGGAGAAAGGAGCTCCTGCCAGCAAGCTACTAAAGAGCTGCCCAGAGACAACAGCCTGGGAGGGGATGAATTGCCTGATAGGCTGTAGAGCCTGCAAAGACCCAGGGGAGGGTAGGAAGAAGCACAGGGGCACTGTCAGAGTCGAAGAACCATGATCATGCTTATCTAGCTCGAGGCCCTGAGCTGGAATCCAGTGGAGTGGGTGGGCCTGGGTTTCCATGCTAACCCCCTGACAGATTTGGGAGCGAAGAAAGCGTTTTTCAGACTTCTGGGCACCAGGAATAGACTGACAACCCCACTAGGCTATATGAGCCCAGGGGATGTGCCTGTATTGTACATGGTGCGTGGGATAGCATTGAAGTCCATAGGATCTTTTCCATTTACTTTGGCCTGGTCTACACTACGAGTTTAGGTCGACTTTTGCCGCGTTAAATCGACTTAAGCCTGGACACGTTTACACTACGAAGCCCTTTCTGTCGACTTAAAGGGCCCTTTAAACCGGTTTCCTAACACCACCTCGACAAGGGGATTAGCGATAAAATCGGCCTTAGGGGGTCGGAATTGGGTTAGTGTGGATGGAATTCGACATTACTGGCCTCCGGGAGCTATCCCACAGTGCTTCATTGTGACCGCTCTGGACAGCACTCTCATCTCAGATGCACTGGCCAGGTAGACAGGAAAAGCCCCGCGAACGTTTGAATTTCATTTCCTGTTTGCTCAGCGTGGAGAGCACAGGTGACCATGCAGAGCCCATCAGCACAGGTAACCATGATGGAGTCCTAGTCCCAGTCCCAGGATCGCAGAAGAGCTCCAGCCTGGACCGAGCGGGAGGTACGGGATCTGATCGCCATCTGGGGAGATGAAGCAGTGCTCGCCGAACTCCGAAACAGTAAAAGAAACGGCAAAACATTAGAAAAG
>NW_020697107.1:0-5255 GCF_002925995.2 Terrapene triunguis
CTCCCTCATTCAGTAAGGGGCCCACACTTTCCTTGACTTTCTTCTTGAATTTTCCTTCTGCTACTTCATCTCCTCATCAGCCTGTCAAGAATATTGAACCGTTTTTAGTGGATTCATGCTTTTTGCCTATCCCATTTGGCCAGTGTTTAAAATTTTTCCAACATGCCTGGGGAAACATATCTGTGGACAGACGGGTTTTAGACATAATTCATTCAAGTTATGTCATACAATTTCAGGCTATTCCTCCTATCACCCTGCCCTGTCCTTTTTCAGGGACTCCTCTCACAAATTGCTTCTATGGGAGAAAGTTCAGTTCCTGTTAGATCTAGAGGCTATGGAGGTTTCCATTCAATCCAAAGGAAAAGGTTTCCATTCTCATTTTTTCCTTTTGCCAAAGTAAAAAGGGGGATGGAGAGCCATTCCAGTTTTGAGACAACTTAACTCTTTTTATCTAGAAACAAAAGTTCAGAATGATGACTCTCACTACCAGTACAAATTGTTGCCTTTCAGATTGGTTTTGGCTCCAAGGGTTTTCACTAAGTGTCTGGCCCAAGTGGTGGTATTCCTCAGAAGATACAACATCAAAATATATCCATATTTAGATGATTTGCTTCAGGGCTCTTCACAAAAGCAAGCAATGGATCACATCTTCTTCACTCTGAGCCTTATCTTGAACCTAGGTCTAAGAGTCAATGTGAAGAAATCAAACTTAATTCCACCTCAAAAGGTGGAATTTATGGGAGATTTGATAGATTCCAAGTCAGTGTCAGTATATCGTCCTCCAAATAGGTTTGAGAAGTTGGTGAATATCATCCGTCAAGTGAAAAGAAACCATATAAAAACTGTCAGAATGTGTATGAGACTGTTAGGGCACATGGCATCATGCATATTTGTCACTCCTCAATCCAGACTGCAGCTTTGTCCTCTCCAATCATGACTGAAGATCATATGCAGTCTGTTGACCCAAAGTATGAACATGACTATCAGAGATCCTCAACAAGTTCTAATGTCTTTGATTCCAAGACAGTTAATGAAGCTCATACAAGACTCTGCTTCCATGACTGTCATTGCACCAGCATGAACCAGTCAGTAGTGGTCTCCCGAGCTGATCGGATTGTTGATATGAAAACCCATCACCCTTCCTCTGATTCTCAACTTGATATCACAGCACAACAGGACAGTGTTTCATCTGGACTTGACATCCTGACATCTGATAGCCTGGATGTAAGCTGCTTGAATGAGACTGAAAAGTCCTGTTAGGCAGTTCAGGACATTTTACTAAATTGTAGAAAACTTTCCACTAGGGCTACTTACAGCTCTAAATGGAGGAGATGTGATGCTTGGTCCTGAGATCATAATATTTTCCCCCTTTGAGACCAATATACCTCTCATATTAGAAACCTCCTCTGGTTTAAATCCTCTGGGTTATTTAATTATATTAAAGTATATTTAGCTTCAATATCCCATAGTTAAAAGTTTCCTTGAGGGTCTACTTCAAGTACTTCCACAAGTAAAGGACTCACCTCCACAGGGGATCTGAATATTTTATTGTCAGGTTTAATGAAAACTCTATTTAGCCTTTAGCTAACTGGCCATGGACATTCATCTGTCCATGAAAATAGTGGTTTTGTAGCAATTACTTCTGCACGTAGAGTGGGTGAAATGAATGCATTGATGTGGAGTCTTCCCTATGTGATTTTTCATAGGAATAAGATTTCATTAAGGCCTCATCAGAGTTTTCTGCCAAAGACGGTGTTTGAGTTTCATGTTAACCAGTCCATTTTTGCCAATATTTTGTCCAATATCTCACACTAATGGAGGAAAGAAAAAGAACTCAGCATACTTTAGATGTAGCTATAGCTTTAGCCATTATCTAAATAGAACTAAATTATTTTTGGCACATGCTGAGCGGGTTAAAGGTAAACAGATTTCTTCTCAAACACTTTCAAATTGGATTTTGAGATGTATTAATTTGTGTTATCAGTTTGTAGGTTGGGATCCTCTGTCAGTAGTTAGGGTGCATTCTACAAGTTCTCAAGCTTCTCACATTGCTTCTTTTAATAATGGCTCAGTTTTGAAAATATGTAAGGTGGCCACATCTGTTTATATTTTCATGAAACATTATGCAATTGATCAGGCAATGAGGGAGGATGCAACCTTTGGGAGAGCAGTACATAGATCTGTCTTGATGTAAGGCCCACCTCCATCTGTTAACTGCTCTTCAGTTTCCAAGAGTGGAAGACTTTTAGACAACCACTCAATGGAAAAAAAGAGATTACTTACCTTGTAGTAACTGATGTTTTTCAAATGTGTTTGACTGTAAGTATTCCACGACCCACCTTCCTTCTCCACTATTCTAAGTCCTTACAAGACTTCAGCTGGTGAAGAAGCTGAGAGGCAGTTGGTTCGCCTTATCCCTTTATGCCCTCAGAAAGTGGGAAGTATGAGGGCATTCAGTGGACATGTGCAGAACAACAGGGTACTGATAGTTAGGACAAAGTTCTAATCTGTGGTGCCAAGGGGCATACAATACCTAAGAGTGGAAGACATATAGACAACACATCTCAAAGAAGATCAGTTACTACAAGTAAATAACCTCTTTTTCCAGGTATGAAATGCAGGTTTTGCTAGCATCACATTATTGTTGCATTGTACCCTGTATGAAAACTACTTATGAGAGCTGATATATCTTGCACTGCTGTAAATACTGTAGATTTAAATAATTTCAGCAGTATCAGATCTGCATAGAATCTTTCAAATTTCACTGGAATGTTTTGGGTCATATTTTTTAAATGTATATTTTTAGTAATATAGGAAGAAGAGTCTGTTGATGTGTCACACTACCCCTGTAGCAAACCATCTGCTATGGATGATGAGACAATCCCAAATGAGAGAGTTATTTAGGGGCTAATCTGAAAGGTATTAGATTTTTCTTAAAAAAAACTTAATTGAAAGTAATATGAAATAACAAGATAAAGCTAGAAAGAAAAAATAGATGTAGGGTGTAGCCTGTACAACTGATTTTTCTGCTTTTCTATTGAAACAGGAAACTGGGCACTTCTTACCGTGGGAGTGTGTGTTTTGTTTTGTCTTGTCATGAGTTTCCCCTGGAACAAGGTGATGGCAGCAGAATTTGCTGTAGATGTGATTATTGCTGATATGAGGGAGCTATTTCTTATAAGCTTACACAGCAACCTAGTTGGTGGGAATGTAGCGTTGACAAAAATGAATGGAGAATTCTGAGATGGTAGATCTGGGTGTAGGAAAGCGCTTCATGTTCATAGATTCATAGATTCTAGGACTGGAAGGGACCTCGAGAGATCATCGAGTCCAGTCCCCTGCCCGCATGGCAGGACCAAATACTGTCTAGACCATCCCTGATAGACATTTATCTAACCTACTCTTAAATATCTCCAGAGATGGAGATTCCACAACCTCCCTAGGCAATTTATTCCAGTGTTTAACCACCCTGACAGTTAGGAACTTTTTCCTAATGTCCAACCTAGACCTCCCTTGCTGCAGTTTAAGCCCATTGCTTCTTGTTCTATCCTCAGAGGCTAAGGTGAACAAGTTTTCTCCCTCCTCCTTATGACACCCTGTTAGATACCTGAAAACTGCTATCATGTCCCCTCTCCGTCTTCTCTTTTCCAAACTAAACAAACCCAATTCTTTCAGCCTTCCTTCATAGGTCATGTTCTCAAGACCTTTAATCATTCTTGTTGCTCTTCTCTGGACCCTTTCCAATTTCTCCACATCTTTCTTGAAATGCGGTGCCCAGAACTGGACACAATACTCCAGCTGAGGCCTAACCAGAGCAGAGTAGAGCGGAAGAATGACTTCTCGTGTCTTGCTCACAACACACCTGTTAATACATCCCAGAATCACGTTTGCTTTTTTTGCAACAGCATCACACTGTTGACTCATATTTAGCTTATGGTCCACTATAACCCCTAGATCCGTTTCTGCCGTACTCCTTCCTAGACAGTCTCTTCCCATTCTGTATGTGTGAAACTGATTTTTTCTTCCTAAGTGGAGCACTTTGCATTTGTCTTTGTTAAACTTCATCCTGTTTAACTCAGACCATTTCTCCAATTTGTCCAGATCATTTTGAATTATGACCCTGTCCTCCAAAGCAGTTGCAATCCCTCCCAGTTTGGTATCATCCGCAAACTTAATAAGCGTACTTTCTATGCCAATATCTAAGTCATTAATGAAGATATCGAACAGAGCCGGTCCCAAAACAGACCCCTGCGGAACCCCACTCATTATGCCTTTCCAGCAGGATTGGGAACCATCAATAACAACTCTCTGAGTACGGTTATCCAGCCAGTTATGCACCCACCTTATAGTAGCCCCATCTAAATTGTATTTGCCTAGTTTGTCGATAAGAATATCGTGCGAGACCGTATCAAATGCCTTACTAAAGTCTAGGTATACCACATCCACAGCTTCTCCCTTATCCACAAGACTCGTTATCCTATCGAAGAAAGCTATCAGATTGGTTTGACATGATTTGTTCTTTACAAATCCATGCTGGCTGTTCCCTATCACCTTACCACCTTCCAAGTGTTTGCAGATGATTTCCTTAATTACTTGCTCCATTATCTTCCCTGGCACAGAAGTTAAACTAACTGGTCTGTAGTTTCCTGGGTTGTTTTTATTTCCCTTTTTATAGATGGGCACTATATTTGCCCTTTTCCAGTCTTCTGGAATCTCTCCCGTCCCCCATGATTTTCCAAAGATAATAGCTAGAGGCTCAGATACCTCCTCTATTAGCTCCTTGAGTATTCTAGGATGCATTTCATCAGGCCCTGGTGACTTGCAGGCATCTAACTTTTCTAAGTGATTTTTAACTTGTTCCTCTTTCATTCTATCTGCTAAACCTACCCCCTTCCCATTAGCATTCACTATGCTAGGCATTCCTTCAGACTTCTCGGTGAAGACCGAAACAAAGAAGTCATTAAGCATCTCTGCCATTTCCAAGTTTTACTGTTTCTCCCCCTCCACCAAGCAGTGGGCCTACCCTGTCCTTGGTCCTCCTCTTGCTTATAATGTATTGATAAAAAGTCTTCTTGTTTCCCTTTATTCCCGTAGCTAGTTTGAGCTCATTTTGTGCCTTTGCCTTTCCAATCTTGCCCCTGCATTCCTGTGTTGTTTGCCTATATTCATCCCCTGCAATCTGTCCTAGCTTCCATTTTCTACATGTTCAAATGGTGAAGCGGGGGAGAATATCTCATGGGTACCCACTGGGGTCA
>NW_020697108.1:0-2960 GCF_002925995.2 Terrapene triunguis
GGTGGCAAAATAGATCAGAGTACCCAAGGGGAAACTATCCGTGATTCCATGTTAAGGCTGTTATAGTACTTAAAGAGTTTACACTTGATAATTTGTTGGTGAAGTCTAAGTATAGAACTCACAACCAATTTGGGGTCTGTGTCCTGTTGCTTAACAGTCTGCACTGAGGTTGGAATCCATGCTCTTGAGCTACTGCAGAACAGCTTGATAGCCTGGATGGCTTTAAAACACAGATCCTCAAAGATATTTAGGCTCCTAACTTCCATTAAAATCAATGTTGTTTGCAGTATTGTTGTAGCCTTGTTGGTCCCAGGATACTAGAACAACAAGGTGGGTGAGATAATATATTTTACTGGACCAACTTCTGGTCCAATTACCTCACACACCTTGTCTCTCTGTTGAAATCAAGTGGGAAGACAGAGGGATCAATCTTGACCCCACTGTATGTAATAAATGGCAAAATTCTCACTGACTTTAATAGCAGACGGACCAAAAAAAGAAGTGCAAAAAATAGCAATAGTAAGGTTTCCACTCAAGTGAAAGAAAACCTATAAGGGATTTTAAAGTTGAGTATCAAGTATCAGGGGGTAGCCGTGTTAGTCTGGATCTGTAAAAGCAGCAAAGAGTCCTGTGGCACCTTATAGACTAACAGATGTATAGGAGCATGAGCTTTCATGGGTGAATACCCACTTCTTCGGATACATGTAGTTGAGTATGTTCCTCTTTTAAAAAAAAAACAAAAAAAAAAAAACCTCAGAAAGGCAAGACTGATCTTTCCTGGTTTTCCTGATTTTGTTGTTGTTGTCAAAGGAGATGTATATTATGAGCAATCAGATCTTAATTGAAAGCATATAGATATTGAATCCTTTCCCCCATGAGTTACTTCAGAATACGAGTTAAATAGGTATTTAAAATTTTGCTTCATATTTGTTTTGTTAACAATCTGACTCAAAGTTCCTTTTTCTTTCCACAGCTCTGATCCTTGTCTCGATATGTCAATGTCAGTAGCACTCCACTAGCCAAAATCTGCCAGGATAAACAAGACTTGAATTTCTCTTGTGTAAAAAAAAAAAAAAAAAAAAAAAAAGCAAAGGGGGGGGGGAATTAACAGAAACCTTTCAATCATTCTTTTTTTCCATTAAGAAAAGCAGTAATAGCTGAAACTCACTTTACCCTTTACAGCTCTCCTTTAAAGCTATTCTAGTTTGTAAGTTTAACAACTACATATTTCTTACCTTGTAGTTCGTGATAACAGTAGTTTCATTTAAGATATTAAATTCTATCACCTGTCCTGTATCTAAACTGCTGCAGAAGCAATTTTTTTAAATCTTATTTTCAGAATTTCTCAAGTGCCTGCTACCTTACTCACCCTGACCCTTGGCTGAGTTACTCTAGTATCTTTGATGCTATACCACAGAGCAGCGATTCTCAATTTGTTTTCTCCTTAATGCAATGGATGTGGTTACTTGGTTGTGTTTCCCTAGGCTGTTTTGTGGCTGAACCAATAATTTCCTCTTCGCGGCTGCGGAGAGGGATTTGCCTCTCCCCACCTGAGCACGCCTGGAGTGTAGCACAGAGATTTCACCACAGACACGTTTATATCAGGGACCCCCAGGGAAGAAGGGAGCGGGCAGAGGGGCGACCCGGTGCTGCTCTCGCTGCCACTAGAAATCCCAGAACTAAGTCCCCGCCAGAGCCCACAAGCTGCAGGCGGCGGCAGCACAGCTCGCGAGGCTGACCTGCCAGGTGCGTCCCAGCTTCGCTAGCAGGGGCTGGGCGGCGAGACCCAGGCTCGGGTGGAGAGACTCTGCATCATAGGCGTGCTGGGTATGCCCGGGCACACCCTAATGCCCATGGGCCAGATCCGGATCTGGCCCCTCAAGGCTTTGGATCCGGCCCGCGGGATTTGCCCCCCGTGGTG
This sequence comes from Terrapene triunguis, assembly GCF_002925995.2. Taxonomy (NCBI): domain Eukaryota; kingdom Metazoa; phylum Chordata; order Testudines; family Emydidae; genus Terrapene; species Terrapene triunguis. The sequence continues at coordinate 1,922 of NW_020697108.1, forward strand.
CCGCAGGCCCCACGCTGCTTTCAGAAGCAGCCATCAGGGCACCATGTCTCTGGGGCCGGGGGGGTTGCTCCAGGCACCGCCTCCCGAAGCTCCCATTGGCCGGGAATGGGGAACCGCGGCCAATGGGAGCTTCAGGGGAGGTACCTGGAGGCGTGGCATGGGCAGTGTGCAGAGCCCTGTGCCGCCCCTCCCCTCCCCCGGGGCTGCGCTGGGACGTGGTGAGCGGCACGGCATGGGGCACTGGCAGGCAGGGAGTGTGCCTGCGGGTAAGTGGGGCCGGGCCGGAGCCCCAACCCCTCCTACACCCCCCCCTCCCTGCACCCTGTTGAGCTGGGCTCCCCTTCCCCAGGGCCGGGCTGGCTGCTTTAACATCCCCATGTGCTCCCTGGCAGCCTCCCACCCGGCAGCACCAACACAGCCGCTTAAGGTGGCCCGCGGGGGTGCTGCCACAGCCGCCCCCCTCAAGCGCCCAAGGCCCCCCGCGCTGGCCATGGGCCCAGGCACCACCTGGGGGGTCAGGCCGCCCCTGAGCCCAGCCCACCTTAAGTGGGGCCCGGGAGCCAGCAGGCCCGGGGCAGGGGGCGAGTCCGGCCCACAGGCCCCCCCGCAGCCCGGCTGCGAGCTCAGCTCCGCGGCGCTGTTTGGGGGCTCCAGCCCGGCACCCTCGGCCTTGAGTCCAGCCCTGGGAGCAGCCCGGCCCCTCTGCGATCCACCCCAGCCCCGCTGCAATCCGCCCCGGCTGCCTCTACTCGGCCTGGCCCCAAGCGCCCAGCCCGGCCCCCTCTGCCCGGACCCCTTGCCTGCCTGCCGGGACGGGGGAGCCCAAGTCTTTAAATCACGATCTGGGGACTTCAACAGCTGAGTCAAGGGAAAGAATTATTCCAGGAGTGGGTGGGTCAGCTTTTGGGGCCTGCATCATGCGGGAGGTCAGACTAGATGATCATAATGGTCCCTTCTGACCTTAAACTCTATGAGTCTATGAGATCCCCAGCCCCGGGCCTGCCTGCAAACAGCCTACCCTCCTGCACCCCAACTCCCT
>NW_020697109.1:0-7298 GCF_002925995.2 Terrapene triunguis
GACTGAAATCCCTGTTACCTTTGAACCGTCCCAGGGGACAGGTAAATATTTGAGGGTAAACCAGCAAGGGGCAGTGACCTGGGGCCAGATCTCTGCATCCCTGGAGCTGACACCAAGCCAGGGCAAGCAGGCTGCAGCCTCAGTGTGTGTGTGTGTGTGTGTGTGTGTGTGTGTGTGTGTGTGTGTGACAGAGAGAGAGAGAGAGACAGACGACAGACAGACAGACCAACCCTCTCCCCTTCCCAAACCCAGAGCTCACTTGTGAGTCTCCCTGCAAGACCCAGCCAGTCCCAATGATCCTATATTCAATGTGGATGGAAGAGACCAGGGCTGGAGCGTGGTCAGCGCAGATGCAATGTACAAAGACAAATATTCCTAGCTTGATAGATTCCAAGGCCAGAAGAGAACATTGTGATCATCTAGTCTAACCTTCTGTATAACCCAGGCCAGGGAATTTCCCAAATATAATTCCTGGAGCAGATCTTTTAGAGAAACATCTAATCTTGATTTAAAAATTACCCTCACTGTTAAAAATGTACACCATATTTCCAGTCTCGGTTTGTCTCGCTTCAACTTCCAGCCATTGGATCGTGTTAGACCTTCCTCTGTTAAATTAAAGAGCCTGTTATCTGTTATTTGTCGCCCAGGTAGGTACGTATAGGCTGTAACCATATCACCCCTTAGCCATCTCTGTGGTAAGCTAATAAATTGAGCTCTTGAGGATATCACTATAACGCATGTTTCTCGTGGCTCTTCTCTGAACCCTCTCCAATTTATCCACATCTTTCTTGAACGATGGACACCGGAACTGGACACAGGATTCCAGCAGCGGTCACACCAGTGCAAATACTGTACAGAGGTAAAATCACCTCTCTGCTTCTACTCCAGATTCCCCTGTTTATGCATCCAAGGATCACATTAACCCCTTGGGCCACAGCATCACAGTGGGAGGCCATGTTCACCTCATTCCTACACACCTCCGAAACTTTTTCAGTCATTGCTTCCCAGAATAGAGCCCCCCATCCTGTAAGTATGGCCTACGTGCTTTGTTCCTAGATGTGTACATTTACACTGAGCTACACTGAAACACATATTGTTTGCCTGTGCTCAGCTTACCAAGTTATACATAGAATTCTGTATCAGTTACCTGCCCCCCCACCCCGTTCCAGCATCCCGTCTGCATTATTGTTGATAATTCTGCCATTTGATTTGATAATGGACCAGTACCATTGTTAGGATTCATTTTGTTCCTAATATACTTTAAAAGCTCCTTCTTATTGTCCTTAACTCAGCTGGCCATAGATTTCTTCATGTGTCATTTTGCTTCCCTTATCAAGTTTCTACAGTCCTGATTTATATTCATTTCTGTCAACTTCTCCTTTCTTCCCTTTGATATACATCATTTTAAAAAATATTTCATAGTTGCTTTCATTTGCCCTCTGAGCCAGGTCAGTTTTTGAACCAGTTTGATTGATTGTGGCTTTTGAGACATCTAGTAAAGTGTTCTTAAATAATTCCCAATTTTCATTCACATTTTTCTGATTAAATTTTTCTTCCCAGCTGGTTTGCCTCATAATTGTTTTCAGCTTTGTGAAACAGGCCCTTTCAACCACCGAGTGGAAATATTACTGGTCTGGACTTTAATCTGTTGGCACATTATAGATGTGATTGAGTCAGGATCACCTGTACCTAGGGCTACCGTTCATGTTTAGTTCTGTGATCAGCTCCTCTTTATCTCTCAAGGCGAGGGCTCATATAGAACACTCCCCTGGCGGATGGAACACTTTTTGAGTTAGGAAAATATATAAGAAATTCCAAAGACATTTTAGTACTGGCAGCACCTGACCGCCAGCATGTGTCACTCACATTGAAATCCCCCAGGATCACACAGCTTCTTTTCCTACACTCTATAAAGAGCTGCATAAGGAGCCACTCATCCTGTTCGTTAGTGTGATTTGGTGATCTGCCCCAGACACCAGCTAACCCCACATCTTGTGCTGTATCGGTTAGGACAGGGATCCATAACCATTCAAGATCTTTTTCTCTCAAGTTGTCAGTGACTCGGAGACAAGTCTGAGACACTCTACTGACCAGGTGCAAATGGCAATGTTCTTTACTTTACAACTTAGCCACATCGACATGGATTTTAATGGCAACAGGAAAAACCCTTCTCTTCCCCAGCACAATCCCCCTGCCAAATTTCAGTCTCAGGATCAAAAGCATGGAGGCGCTAGAACTCAACAAAATGCTCAGAAAAATGGATTGCCTTGGAAAAAACTACCTGTGTTAATGCCAACCCTGTTCTCAGAAATGGCTCGATTAGTTTTTGCTGAAAGTTTATGTGACGTTATTGACATAATCTGGGACCATATAGAACATGGTTGCAACCAAAGTCCTGTAGTGGCACCAAATCTTGTATAAAGGGGGTCAAATGAGGTGTCTAAGACAAGGTTAGGGTTTGCTGGTTATGATTATGCTGTCTATATGTGTGTATCAGTTTTGTAGTTGAAGTTATGAATATTGGCTCTATACTGTCTGTATTTCAAACTTATGCTATGCTTCTGGGTGACATCCCAGACAAGTTGGTGTTAGCTCTGCCTAGCCTGCTTGATGGCCCATTAAGGACCATCAGCTATACAATTGACCCATTGAGAGAAGGCAGATACGCCCTGTAACTCAGCAAAGTATGCAGAGATTTGCCCATGTGACTCCAGACTCTATTTTGCTGTAATTTTCCACAGTAAGAACAAAGAGGTGTTCTTACACCTGGAAAAGACTATAAAAGGCTGATGCCTCGTCTCCATCTTGTCTTCAATCCTGCTTCTTACCTCTGGAGGGACTTCCTACAAACGGAAGCTCTACACAAAGGATTGATGACCCATCCCAGCGTGGGATGTATTCCAGAGACTTGATTTGAACCTGCAGTTTATTCTATCTCTGCTGCAAGCCTGAACCAAGAACTTTGCCATTACTGTATGTAATTGATTCCATTTAACCAATTCTAACTCTCATCTATATCCTTTTCCTTTTATGAATAAACCTTTAGATTTTAGATTCTTAAGGATTGGCAACAGCGTGATTTGTGGGTAAGATCTGATTTGTATATTGACCTGGGTCTGGGGCTTAGTCCTATGGGATCAGGAGAACCTTTTTTCTTTTATTGGGGTGTTGGTTTTCATAACCATTTGTCCCCATAACAAGTGGCACTGGTGGTGATTCTGGGAAACTGGAATGTCTAAGGGAATTGCTTGTGTGACTTGTGGTTGGCCAGTGGGGTGAGACCCAAGTCCTCTTAGTCTGGCTGGTTTGGTTTACCTTAGAGGCGGAAAAACCCCAGCCTTGGGCTGTAACTGCCCTGTTTTTAGCACTTTGTCCTGAATTGGCACTCGCAGTTGGGTCCCGCCAGAACCACATTGTCACAGTTTACAAAAAACATTCAACCCAAGGCAGAGCCTGAGCATGGAAAGTTCATCCCCGGCCATCCCAGTGTGGGAACGTTAGAAGCGATCGTGAATGGGGTTTTCATGAGACATGTTCAGCAACCCCAATGTTCTTCTCATTTGCATTGCAGTAGTGGGGTCGCTGACAGAACCCACTTTAACGAACTCATTTCTCAGCAAGCTCCTCCCCCTGCTCCTGCCAGGGCTTTCCCAGCATCCTGGCTACTGCACCACCACGGAGCCCCAGAGGGGTCCCACCCCCTGCCGTGTAACCAATGCAAGGGGCCTCCTGGCTTGTCTGAGCCTTTGCCAGGCAGCATCCTCTGACTCAAGCTGCAAGAACCTGTCAGAGCCTCGAATCCAGCAGCTGGGGGTGGAGGGTAAATATTGTCCTGGCTGCGTCCCCAGCCCCAGCCAGAGACCTGACACGACCCTTGTTTACCCCGGATCAAAGCGAAGCTCCAGCTCCATTAGGGCAGAGCAGGCTCGTCTCCAGCACAGAGCGTGGGGGAGAGGGAGGAAGAAGGACCCAGAGGGGGGTGACGTGTGTGTGTCCCCTTGTGCCTGCCCGTCTGCCTGCACCCCAGGAATGGGGGCCCCGGTAACCCCGGCCTGCCTGCTGCTCCTCCTGCACCTCACAGCTGGGACGTCTGCAGAGCCGTAAGCCCTGTCCGTGTCTGTCTGTCTGTCCGCGTGGTGGGCGGTGCGGGGGGGTTGGAAGCAGCCGAGGGCACCGATGAGGGGGCTGCTCGATCCAAAACTGACGGGACAGTTCCGTTCTCCCCTGGGATCTCAGTCCCTGACGCTGGGTCCCTCCTGGGCCCCCCTGGTCCTGCCCCTCCCAGCGGCGGGGGAGGTTAGCTCTGGTTAAGGCAGCGGCTTGGGGTGTGGAGAGCTGGGTTCAGTGCCCGGCTCTGCCACAGACGCCCTGTGCGCCCCCGGCCAGACACCGACCCTCTGAGCCTCAGCTCCCCTCTGTACCATGGGGTGATGATCCTCTGCGGCTATCTGCTCCCGTTGGCCTGTCACTTCCTCGGGCCGCGGCCTGTCTCTGCCTGCGGGTCTGTCCAGTCCCAGTGCAGGGGGCCCAGGCTGGGCTGGGTCTCTAGGCACCAGTGAAATAGAACAGGAATTACCAACAAACACAGTGCGTTCAACGAACGTCTCAGCGAGAACCTGGGAGTGCCCCGAAGGTGCAAACGCCGAAGGGTTCCTGTGAGAACGTGCGGAGGCCCCGGGTACAGACTGGTCTGGGGGTGGGGGTGGGGCATGACAGAGGCTGCAGTTACTGGCTGCAAAGGGCTCAGGTGCTCAGTACAGGCCCAGACTAACCAGCCTCCCCCCGCCTTGCACAGGGGTCTCTGCTCACTCACAGCGCCACTATCTGCCCCCTTCTGGGCAGACCAAGCAGCCAAGAGGCTGGGGATGGATTGGGACTGAGCCCCTCTCTGTGCCCCCGGGGCCCCTCCAGCTCCGCGGGAGGCAAGCTGGGGCAGGGGAAGGAGCAGGGGTGCCTTGCTCTGTCCCTGCCCTAGGTTAGAGAAACGAATCAGCCTCCAGCACCATCGACCCAGCTCTGTCCCAGCAGGAGGGACATTCAGAAAGCGGGAGTCACCCCGGTCCTGGGGGAGGCTGTGGGCTGTCCCCTCCCATCCCCCTCCCCCACTGCCCACGGTGCTTTCCCCTCCCCAGGCACTATGTGGTGGTGAGCCCAGCCGTGTTCTACCACCCGCACACGGGGACGGTGTCAGTTCATCTCAGCGACCTCAACGAGACCGTCCGGGTGAGCGTCCGGCTGGAGAGGGGGGATGGGCCCAGCGCTATCACCCTGCTGGAGAGAGAGGTCCAGGAGCCCCGTCTGCACGAGAACGTGCGCTTCCAGGTGAGCCCCCACCCGCAACCATCGGCACGGCCCCGGGCACTGGCCATGGGCACGGAGCCCGTCAGCCCCGGGTCTGCAGCCCAGCCTCAGGCCCCGGGCACAGCAGGGCTCAGGGGACTGGCCATGGGCACGGAGCTGGTCACTCAATGGGCAGCTGTAGCCACAGAACTCGAGCCCATCCCTCAGCAGCGACAGGCAGGAGGGAGCGGGGATGGGGTGGGGGGTACAGAGAGCGCCCTGGCTTCCAACTCCATTGAGCTCCCCAGGTTCATGCTCCCTCCCATTCAGGGCCCCCAGGCTGGGGATGGGGGTTCCTGTGGTTGGGGGGGGCTGGAACAGGGACCAGGGCTGGTGCAAGGATATTTTGCGCCCTAGGCGAAACTTCCACCTCGCCCCCACCCACCCCCCCAAAAAATAAATCACATACATTATACACAATACACGGTCACAGAGTAACATGTTATAATTTATGCAGGCATAACACAGCAGCAGGGCTTAAAACTCAGACAGGGCCACCCAGAGGATTCAGGGGGCCTGGGGCAAAGCAATTTTGGGGGCCCCTTTCATAAAAAAAGTTGCAATACTCTAGTAACGTATTTGGAAATGTAAAAAATAACCAGTGAAATACATTCAAAAATTAATTTGTAATCATTTGAAAATACACTAAATACATTATTTAAAAACATTAAAAGCTGTAATAGTATGTATACATTTGCAATTACATAATGGGCTCTTGCTGGGTGATGGTTGGTGCCAATGGGCTGTCGCTGCCTGGGGGTCGTGCTGCTGTTGCCCAGGGCTTGGTGGGGAGCTGGGCTCTGGGTTCGGGGGTGCCCGGCTCACAGGGGCTGGGCTCAGGGATGTGGGGAGATGGGGTTGGGGGGTGCCCAGCTCAGAGGGGCTGGGCTCGGAGCTGGGGGTCAGGGCTGTGTGTGGGGGATGGGGTCGGGGGGGTGCCTGGCCCTGGCCCCTTACCATGCTGCTTACGACTTCTCCATACTCGTGGGGCAGGCGGAGCCTCTGACATACTCGTGGGGGCCCCTGCGGGGCCCGGGGCCTCAGGCAAATTGCCCCACTTCCCCCCGCACCCGCTCGCATGGCCCTGCACTCAGATACCGGGCATGACAGAGGCTGGAGCAGAGAGAGGGGGGCACTGGGGCAGCTCAGCTCTGTAGGCTGCCGTCCTCTCCAGCCGCCCACGCACAAGGGGAGCAGGAGCAGGGACCAGCCAAGGACCAAGGGGGCAGGAGCACAGGCGCCTGAGGCCAAGCTGTGTGGGGAAGCAACACAGGGGCGTCGGGGTCCTCTTTCTTCCTCCGCTCCACCAGACCGCCGCCTGAGGCTCTTTTCTTCTCCGTGCCCCCCGCTGGGGCCGACCGTGGAGGCTGAGCCAGGAGGCAGCCGCCCCTTTCCTCCAGAAGCCCTGCTGAGTTGCGCCCGTCGCCGTCGCCGGGCTCGTGCCACCTGCCGTAAGCAGAGCTGCAGAACTCTGCCCAGCCGCCGGCGCACCCGCCGGCAATGACAGGAATCACACGGGATGGAGCGGCCGCTGCGCTGGGGGGGAGAGGGAGTCTGAGCCGCTGGCAGGTAGCCCAGGGGTTCCCCTGTGTCCGCGTGCCACCGGCAGCCCAGCGGTTCCCCTGAGTCAGCGCACCGCTGGCAGGGGAACAGATGGGCTGCCGGCAGTGCGTGGACACAGGGGAACTCCTGGGCTGCCTGCCAGCGGCCTCAGACTCTCTCTCCCTCCCAGCGCAGCAGCCGCTGGAATGCTTTAAAAAAAAATTGGGGGCGCCGCTTTTTGTCACCCCCAAATCTTGGCGTCCTAGGCAACTGCCTAGTTGGCCTAAATGGTAGCACCGGCCCTGACGGGGACTCACAAACTACCACTCCCCTCCCCCCCCCACGTGATAGCGGGTCTGCACCATGACCGGCCCATTACTGGCCGCTGTGGCCTTGCTGGGGTTTCCCGTGTGCAG
>NW_020697110.1:0-5726 GCF_002925995.2 Terrapene triunguis
ACTTTTTCCTCTAAAATAGACTTTTCATCCATTATTTAAGAAAAGTGACATAGCATTATATTTCAATCCAGCATAATCAGTGATGACCAATGAATTTAACATATAGAGAGGAACACACAAAGATGGTTTCTGTCACCGTCTTTTAGCACCTATTAGAAATCCTGTCATATTCTCCCATCAGGGCCAGTGCTTCCATTTAGGCGACCTAGGCGGTTGCCTAGGGCGCCAGGATTTGGGGAGGCGGCATTTTGCCGCCCTTGGCGGCAATTTGGCGGCGGGGGGTCCTTCCGCGCTCCGGGTCTTCGGCGGCAATTCTGTGGCGGGTCCTTCACTTGCTCCGGTACCCGCCGCCGAAGTGCCCTGAAGACCAGGAGCGCGGAAGGACCCCCCGCTGCAGAATTGCTGACGACGACCGGGAGCGCGGAAGGACCCCCACCTAGGGCACCAAAAACCCTGGCGCCGCTCCTGTCTCCCATCACAAAATCTAAAGATAGAACACATGATCCTTAAAACACAAGACACGGTGAATAAACTGTTCAGTTATTTAGAAAATGTGAAGGAGGCAAAACAAAAATCACATTAATTTTATATATTCAAAGAGCAGTAGAAAGAAAGTAAGTTTATCATACCTGTGCTGTATAGTTGGACCCAACAAAGCTCCCTACCTGGACACAGGATGCCTCTTTATAGAGCCGTTCAGCGGCAATTTGGCTGCAGGGCCGACACGCACTCTTGGAGCGAAGGACCTGCCGCCGAATTGCCGCCGATTGCGATCGTGGCTTTTTTTGTGTGTGTGTGTGCTTGGGGCGGCAAAAACTCTAGAGCCGGCCCTGCCCACACTGTGGCTTTTCCAACACCAGAATGATTTCCCATTGACTGGCAGCAATGTGGCGCTGGAAGCAGTCACTGTGCGATCACCACTCACTTCCCTGCTATGAGTGCAGCTCTCGTTCTGTTGTCCCCATGCTGGAGGCAGGCCCTCTCAGAGGTCCAGAGAGGCCCGGGCCACTTCCAGCTTTTGAGGCCCCCTAGCCATAATAAAAATAAAAAATGACGACACATGAAAACAAAATAGGGCACCAAAAAAAAAGTGTAACATAATTTGAATATTTTTTTATTTAACAAATGCTTTTCTAGCCTTTTTCTGTGCAAATGCACTAATGATTGAGGAAAAATCTAGCTTTTGTGCAATGTCACAGTTGATATTATGCATGGCGAGCCCATTCAAATGCTCTTGTCCCATAGTTGAACGGTGATAGTTCTTTACCTGCTTCAACACGTTGAAGGTGTGTTCACCTGAAGTCACTGATGCAGGCAAACTGACAAAAATATGCAATGCAGTTATGATTTAGTAAACACCCCAGAGAGTCCAAGTTTGAGTATTTCTTGAAGCAATTCCTTTGGCTTGCAATCCAATTTAAAGTTTGTGAAATATATTTTTTTGAGGAAGATGACCTCTTCACTGAGACCTTTTGACATTTCTTTGTTGTACTGTTGCTGCAGAAAGTAGATCTTCATTACTCAGTCTGTTGAACTACCAAAGAAACCCAAAAAGAATACAAATTAGTCACAGTGACTCAAATTGATGTGTAAGACCTGATTGAATAGAGTCAGTGATGACAAGGAAGACACTGACCCTATAATGCTGCTCGGCATTGGATTCACTAGGTAAGTTGCGATTGGTGGAGAACTCAGATGAAATGCCAATATTCTGTGCTACTAATTTGGACTCAGTCAGGATTGCATCCCATTGTTCACGAATCTGTTGATTGTCACTGATAAGACTTTCAATATTATTCCTCTTAACATCAAGTGTAGCATTGCATGCTTCAATTACCAGATTAGTTTGGTGGATAGTTGTAAGTAGCTTCATCCACATAGATGACATCAGAATGCATTCAAATTTGGACATGTGCTTCTGAATAGACTGAAGTTCAATTCGAGCCTGTGCAGTGAGATTGAGAGATTCAAGCTCATGTAAAGCCTTTCTCACTGAATTCAAACGCTGCACTACTGCGGCGCCGCATTACTATTGGTCCTCCCCTCCCCCTCCAACTACTATTCTAGAAAATTCTTTGACCTATATAAGCAACCGTGTCAGGTGTGCCCAGCGCAGTGTTTACAATGTTTGTAATCTTTCTCGTGTGTACTCTACTGAAATAGCATAACAAGACCGTGGCTTTACGTTTTAATTCAATTGTATGATATCCCCTTTTAATTTTAAAATATGGATCAGTTCGTTGTTAGGATAAGAAAAGGAGCAGACAAACTGAATTATAATGAATGTGCTGATAGTAGTGCAAATACCTTGAACTCCTCAGTTAAGAACTGTGTCTCATTTTTTAAGTTAAGTTTAGTTGTTAATTTAAAAAAACTTAAGTTTAGTTAAGTTTTATTTTTTTAGTTTGTTTGATGAATAAAAATAATGTCCTTTATGATTGAGTATTCAATAAATGTTGGCCTTTTTAAAAAAAAAAAAAAAATTCCCTGGGTGCATACCCTAATGAAATGTGCTGCGCACGCCTATGGTTTAGTGTGTGGTTTCCACAGCTGGAGAAAATACAGTTTGAATTATGCTCAAGCAGAACTGCTTGTACACCTTTGTACTTCCCAGCCATATTAGATCCATTGTCATAGGCTTGACCAATGCAGACTTGAAAATCTAACTTAAAACCTTCTAGAATTGCTAGTACTCGAGCAGCAATTTCTTTTCCAGTTTTTCTCATGAAATTATCAAACAAAATAAACCTTTCTTCAATTGAAAATTTTGAGCTGTCTACAATCTTAACATATCGAATAACCATAGTAGTCTGTTCCTTGTGAGAACAATCTGGAAAAGGTCAAGTTTTTTAGACTCCCTGTTTTTGGGGAAGGGGCCTTGAAAACCTTGAAAAATACTTGGCATTTCGAATCTCATCAAGAATTGTTGTTTGTACGAATGACCCACATAGCTCAAACTCGTTTTGTATGCATGTGGAGAGATAATGGACTTGCATACACTTTTGACTCTCTTGCGATTCTCGAACATATTTAACATGCTGTGATAAAAGTGGGTCATATTTGCTGAGGAGTTCAACGATGCCTAGAAAGTTTCCATTTTCACGATCACCAATACGTTGACTGGAACCAAAGAAAGCCAATCCCTGCTCAGAAAGAAAAAGAATGACATTCAGGATGCGCTCAAGAAGTTTTTTCCAGTTTTTAGTTTCTGTAGAGAGTTGAGTCAAGAATAAATTGTCAACTGAACTTTCAGCTGATGCTGCCCTACTGGCTGATTTCCATGCAACATGGTTTTCCTTGTGTGATGTTGAACTCTCATGTGATGGTATTTGGTCTTTTAACTTCCTTCAGCCTCTGTTGATACTCCATCCTGATTGATCAGAGAGAAGTGATGCATTTGCAGCACTTTTGTTCAAAATGAAGCAGGGTGCAGAGTACAGAGATTGTTTTTCCGTACTCCAGCGTAACCAGTCTCTTGTGCAGGTCTCACCATTTGGAAGAGTTTTTGTCAGTAGACGAGTAGGGAAAGCATGATTATCACCATCTTGTGGAATGTTACTTGGAATTTCAAAACAACTAATTTGAAGAAAAGATTGCATTTGGGCAGCATTGCTCTTGTCAATAATTCCAATGTCAGTCACAGTCAAACCAGTAATACTCATGAATTGCTCTTGCTGCGTAACATCTACATCTTCCTGTTGCTGTCGAGTTTCTGAATCGTACACAGGATCTTCTGCTGCATCTGTTACTGTTGGCACATCTCCTTCTTGACTACTGTCCTCATGTTCAGGTATTGGCATTGAAATATCACCTGTTGCAGTTGCGGAGTTTTCATTATTTGTAGCATTGTTTGTTGGGTAAGGTGTGTTTTCCAGTGGTTGAGAAATGAAGTTATCGACTTTGAGCTCTTAGCTGCTGCTTCACTCAGTTGTTTTCGCCATCTCTTGCTTGCACCACTTTCAAATCTCCTCTTCATAGTGATCTATCTGGTCAACATGTAGCCTATCCACACTTGAAATAGTCTGCTGTAAATAAGTAGCTTATCTACACTTGAAATATTCTACTGTAAACATGTACACGAATGCTGAATGGTACACAAATGCTGAAAAGACTTAAAACGAAGGAATACTAATTAAGAACACAAAATGAGACAGTCAGACAGGTTATTATCCTTATCACTGATTCAAAACTCAAGCATGCAAGGTATAATATAACAGGCTGAGCTGAAGACAATGGGATGACATACATATAGTAAACACAGACACGGATACAGACAGAGGGATAATGTCCAAAAATTTAAAACGTGTGTCCTCATGAAACTACTGTACAAGATTGTCCTCACAAATTTTCACTTTGAATCTGGGCCTATAGGCTACGAAAGCCTATGATGATGGCCAAGCTACCAAGCTAGGGCTCAACCAACCAACTAGTCACCTCTTTTAGTTACCATATGAAGATAATAATGAAGAATTCTCCCACATAGATAATTCCTTAGTAACTAGACGTAAAACTATAAAGACACTAAAATGTAACAATTCTCTATCTTTCAACACGCACTTGAACCAGCACCAGCTCTAAGCTGAGAGTGTGTCACATTTTGGGGATGCGCATAAAAAAAAGTTGCGAAACTTATCAAATGCCAACAAATTAACAAGTGTCTAAATTTGAGGTCCCCTTTGAGCTTGAGGCTGAGGCCAAATGGCCCACCAGGCCCCCCCTCTGATTGGCCCTGGCTGGAGGGCAGGGGTCAGCTCAGCTTCCTAAAGCCCTGCAGCCACTGCTCATCATCCCAAACCTGCATTACAAAGCGAGCCCACCAGCCAATATTTGCTTCTCAAGACCAGAAGTGGTTCTCCATCATTGGCAGCTGCTCTGTGAATGCCACCAACAACCGTGAATTGTTTTTTTGCTATGTTGGTTAGCAAAGTATCACAGAAATTGCCATGTCCCCTGTTGTTCTGGCAATTCCTGTGGTAGTTCCTGCAGCTCTGCAAATACTGGGGTATAATTTATCCTGTTTGCAATGTTCATGACAATAGTGCAGAGCTGTGTGGGCTCATGATTTTGTCAGAGATGGCTGCCAAAGGTGGATTAGGGTTTTGTGGGCCCCTGGGCCAGAGCAAGTGGGAGCACCTCCCCACCCCTTCCGCCTGCAGTCACCCCCACCCCTTTCCGGTTCTTCTTTTGGGAAAATGGGGTCAGGGCATGGCTACTTCCCCCACACCGCCTGCCCGGCACTCCTGCTGGAGAGTGAGGTCAGGGTGTGAGGGCATCCATTTTTTCCATGGCCTCCCAATTGGTCGGGGCCCCTGAGCATGGGCCCCATTGGCCCAGTGGCTAATCCACCACTGCTGACAGTGATAAGAGCTGTACACATTTATGGGATTTTTAAAAAAGATGAAAAAATTATGGGATAGGGATGGCATTATGGGATGCAGAAAGTTGCATGCTGGGAACTTGACACTTTGCTTCCAGTCCCTCCTGCGTCACTCTTGTGTGCCCCAGAACACATTGTGAAAATTCTCCAAAAGGCATTGGACTGGAGGATGGTGCACGGTGCACTGGGATACCTACTCATGGTGCATCGCACTTTGCTTTGACACAAGTACTCCTTGTGAGTATGTGACGCATTGATACAAGGAGCCAAGTATGAATGAACATGAGCGATACACTAAATGTAGCAGCTATTTTCTGACTGACTTGCGTTGACCACAATTTGTAGTATA
>NW_020697111.1:0-11406 GCF_002925995.2 Terrapene triunguis
GCCATGGCTATCTTTCCCTCAGCCAGGACCTTCCACAAAAGTACAAGATGCTGGCTTCCCTTGTCTTCTTTGCCTAAGGAGGTTTCTCTCCTATATTCTGTTCCAGAAACTTCAAACTGCCCCCCCCTTGGTTGAAGGAGCCATCTTTCTTAGCTTTCAGGATCTCTGTTCCATGGTGTCTGTCTGTCTGATGGATGCCAAAGATGGCGTCTGTCCTTGCTTATATGTTCCAAAGTTCAGTGAACTTGTTTCAAAAAGCAGGATCAACTCATGTTGTTCTTCCCTTCCTGTGGGCTTCCCCATCCCCCTGTATGATTTCTATGTAAATAGGGCTTCTGTTGTTTCTGATTTCACCATGATTAATTTACATAGAAGACAGGTAGATAGCTGTGACCTTCCCTTCTGTCTGGGTAGTCTGTACAGCCCAATATGAATGAGATTCTATAAATCCTTATGCAGTGTACTATATACCTTTCACAATGATTTTAATCACGTCTGTCATTAGCGTTCAGAAAAGACCTCATTCTATACACTTTTATAATACAGTAATATTGTATACAATCAGTTGATTCAATTGTTCATCACTTGATATTCAGGTCTCCTGTCTTTATAGACTAGTAAACCTTTGACATGAATTCTTCTGAGGGTTACCCCTCAAAGTAAAGTTTATTCAAACAGGGAGGAAGCATGGAGTCTGGTGGTGAAGGAGGCTCCATACTCTTCCCCCCCCACCACCACTTGTGTTTGCTAAAATGCAAATTGTTCTATTCCCTGCTATCCACACCTTTGCTGTCTTGATGATCCTGTTTACTACTTACCTGTAAATTTGGACCATCATTGTCTTTGCTTGACTATCAGGGTGGTCAGAGAATCAAATACACATTCCTTTGTCTGTGGGCTGGTCTACACTAGGAAATTAGGTCGGTATAACTGTGTTACTCAGGGATGTGAAAAATTCACATCTCTGAATGATGCAGTTAAATTAACCTAATCCTGGTGTAGACAGCGCTAGGTTGACGGGAGAATTCTCCCATTGACCTAGCTACTGTCTCTTGGGGAGGTGGATTACTATGCAGCCCTGGGTTTTTCTGCTGTGTAGACATACCCTCAGGATTAATCCGAATTTATATCATTCGAATTTTGGAAACAGATTGTATAAAGTCGAATGTATGCGGCCACACTAAGCACATTAATTCGGCGGTGTGCGTCCATATACCGGGGCTAGCGTAGATTTCCAGAGTGTTGCACTGTGGGTAGCTATCCCATAGCTATCCCATAGTTCCCGCAGTCTCCATTGGAATTCTGGGTTGAGATCCCAATGCCTGATGGGGCCAAAAACATTGTCGCGGGTGGTTCTGGGTACATCCTCCCCCCTCTCCAGGGAAGCAATGGCAGACAACCGTTTCGCGCCCTTTTTCCTGGGTGAACAGTGCAGACGCCATACCATGGCAAGCATGGATCCCGCTCAGCTCAAGACAGTAGTCATGTACATTGTAAACACCTCGTGCATTATCGTGCAGTTTATGCTGAACCAGAACCTGCAAAACCAGGCGGCGAGGAGTAGGCTACGGCAGCGCGGCAGCGAGAGTGATGAGGACATGGACATGGAATTCTATCAAACCGCGGGCCCCGGTGCTTTGGAGATCATGCTGTTAATGGGGCAGGTTATAGCCGTGGAATGCCGATTCTGGGCCCGGGAAACAAGCACAGACTGGTGGGACTGCATAGTGTTGCAGGTGTGGGACAATTCCCAGTGGCTGCGAAACTTTCGCATGCGTAAGGGCACTTTCATGGAACTTTGTGACTTGCTTTCCCCTGCCCGAAGCGCCAGAATACCAAGATGAGAGCAGCCCTCACAGTTGAGAAGCGAGAGGCGATAGCCCTGTGGAAGCTTGCAATGCCAGACAGCTACCGGTCAGTCGGGAATCAATTTGGAGTGGGCAAATCTACTGTGGGGGCTGCTGTGATGCAAGTAGCCAAAGCAATCACTGAGCTGCTGCTACGAAAGGTAGTGACTCTGGGAAATGTGCAGGTCATAGTAGATGGCTTTGCTGCAATGGGATTCCCCAACTGTGGTAGGGCGATAGATGGAACCCATATCCCTATCTTGGCACCGGAGCACCAGGGTACCCAGTACATAAACTGCAAGGGTACTTTTCAATGGTGCTGCAAGCACTTGTGGATCACAAGGGATGTTTCACCAACATCAATGTGGGCTGGCTGGGAAGGGTTCATGACGCTTGCATCTTCAGGAACACTACTCTGTTTAAACGGCTGCAGCAAGGGACTTACTTCCCGAACCAGAAAATAACCGTTGGGGATGTTGAAATGCCTATAGTTATCCTTGGGGACCCAGCCTACCCCTTAATGCCATGGCTCATGAAGCCATACACAGGCAGCCTGGACAGGAGTCAGGAGCTGTTCAACTACAGGCTGAGCAAGTGCAGAATGGTGGTAGAATGTGTATTTGGCCGTTTAAAAGGTCGCTGGCGCTCATTACTGACTCGGTCAGACCTCAGCCAAACCAATATCCCCATTGTTATTGCTGCTTGCTGTGTGCTCCACAATCTCTGTGAGAGTAAGGGGGAGACCTTTATGGCGGGGTGGGAGGCTGAGGCAAATCGCCTGGCTGCTGATTATGCGCAGCCAGACACCAGGGCGATTAGAAGATCACACCAGGAAGCGCTGCGCATCAGAGAAGCTTTGAAAACCAGTTTCATGACTGGCCAGGCTACGATGTGAAAGTTCTGTTTGTTGAAAACTCGCCCCTTGATTGACTCATTCCCTGTAAGCAAACCACCCTCCCCCCTTAAATCACAGCTTGCTTTTAAACAAATAAAGTCACTATCATTTAAAAATCATGTATTCTTTATTAATTGATTATAAACATAAGGAGAGAACCGACAAGGTAACCCGGATGAGGTTTGGGAGGAGGATAGGAGGGAAGTAAAAGGCCACTGAAAAAATTCAATATAATGACAGCCTTTTGGTTGGGCTGTCCACTGGAGTGGAGTGGGAGGGTGCACGGAGCCTCCCCCACCGCGTTCTTACACGTCTGGGTGAGGAGGCTATGGAACATGGTGAGGGGGGAGGGAGGTTATACAGCGGCTGCAGCGGCACTCTGTTATCCTGCTGCCGTTCCTGAAGCTCCACCAGACGCCGGAGCATGTCCGTTTGATCACGCAGCAGCCCCAGCGTTGCAGCCTGCCACCTCTCATCTCGAGCGTCCCTCATGACCTCACGTTCACTGGCATCTTTCCTGTACTTAGATACCGTGTCCTTCCACTCATTCAAATGAGCTCTTTCATTGCGGGTGCATTCCATTATTTTCGAGAACATCTCGTCTCACGTCCTCTTTCTCTGCTGCCTTATCTGAGAGAGCCTTCGGGACGGAGGAGGGAGGCTTGAAAAATTTGCAGCTACTGGAGGGATGGAAAAAGGGAGAGAAGTTTTTAAAAAGATACATTTTACAGAACAATGCTTATACTCTTTCACGGTGAAAAACACTATTCACATTACATAGCACATGTGATTTCAGTACAAGGTTGCATTTTCCATCTTAATATTGAGTGCCTGTGGCTTTGGTGTTAGAGATCACAGACGCAGGTCCGGGCAACAGAATTCGGCTTGCATGCGGCCATGGTAAGCCATTGTCTTTCGGCTTCTGCGCCCTCCTTTCCCACATACCAAGCAAAGCCCGTTGACTGCTGCGGTTTTCCTGTTAACCTTCAGCAGCAGAAAACAAACTCCCCCTTCCCCCCATCCAGTTCCCTGGGATGATCGCTTTATCCCTTCCCGCACCGCGTGGCTGGTATCAGGGAAGATCCCTGCAGAAACCAAACTAACCCCCAGCCCTCCCCCACCCTCCATGAATTATCTGGGATGATCGCTGTACCCCTCCCCCTACCGCATGGCTGGTATCAGGGAAGATCCCTGCTAGCCAAAGGCGAAAAGCTCAGCGCCAATTCCCCCCCCCCCCCCGTGCTTGGCTAACTGCAGGGAAGGATTTCTTTTCAGCCACAGGCAAACAGCCCAGTAGGAACGGCCACCTCTGTCTCCTTAATTAAATTCCCGTATTTCAACCAGGTTACCATGAGCGATATCACTCTCCTGAGGATTACACAACGAGATAAAGAACGGATGTTGCTTGAATGCCAGCAAACACCGGGACCATACGCTGCCAGGCTTTGTCATGCAATGATACCAGATTACTTGCTACTAGCATGGCGTGGTCAAGTGTCCTACCATGGAGGATGGAATAAGGCTGCACTACCCAGAAACCTTCTGCAAAGGCTTTTGGAGTACCTCCAGGAGAGCTTCATGGAGATGTCCCTGGAGGATTTCCGCTCCATCCCCAGACACGTTAACAGACTTTTCCAGTAGCTGTACTGGCCGCGAATGCATCCCAAGTCCTCAGGGCAAATTAATCATTAAAAAACGCTTGCTTTTAAACCATGTTTTATATTTTAAAAGGTAAACTCACCTGAGGTCCCTTCCATGGGGTCATGGTCTTGGGTACTGGCTTGGGAGGGTACTTCAGTCAGGCTGAGAAAACGATCCTGGCTGTTGGGGAGAACGGAGTGCTGTGTGCTCTCCGCAAGCTCGTCCTCCTCCTCCCCTTCCCTGTCCGCAGAATCCTCAGGTGTGACTGATGAGATTACCCCCGCCTCGGAATCCACGGTCAGAGGTGGGGTAGTGGTGGCGGCCCCCATTAGAATTGCATGCAGCTCAGCGTAGAAACGGCATGTCTGCGGCTCTGACCCAGAGCGACTGTTTGCCTCCTTTGTTTTCTGATAGGCTTGTCTGAGCTCCTTGACTTTCATGCGGCACTGCTCTGAATCCCTATTGTGGCCTCTCTCCATCATGCCCTTGGAGATTTTTTCAAAAGTTTTGGCATTTCGTCTTTTCGAACGAAGTTCTGCTAGCACTGAATCCTCTCCCCATATAGCGATCAGATCCAGTACCTCCTGTACGGTCCCCGCTGGTGCTCTTTTTTGATTATTGGCCTGCATGGTTATCTGTGCTGATGAGCTCTCTGTGGTCACCTATGCTCTCCTGTGCTGGGCAAACAGGAAATGAAATTCAAATGTTCGCGGGGCTTTTCCTGTCTACCTGGCCAGTGCATCCGAGTTCAGATTGCTGTCCAGAGTGGTCACAATGGTGCACTGTGGGATAGCTCCCGGAGGCCAATACCATCGAATTGCGGCCACACTAACCCTAATTCAAAATGACAATATCGATTTTGGCACTACTCCACTCGTCGGGGAGGAGTACAGAAATCGATTTTAAGAGCCCTTTATTTCAAAATAAATTGCTTCGTTGTGTGGATGGGTGCAGGGTTAATTCGATTTAACGCTGCTAAATTCGAATTAAACTCATAGTGTAGACCAGGCCTCAGTGTAGAAAAGCCCTAAGAAAGCTGCCACTGAAGTCAAAGGGAATTTGACTGCCCAAAGATTATGTGATTTGGCTTATTGACCTCAGTGATAGCTTTCCCCAAGAAAGGATTTGGTCCGCAGAAAACAAAGGTCTAGAGGTTAAATACAAAATCCAGAAATAGCATCATGCGTCATAGTCACCTCTGCCCCAACTGCTGATCGTGCAGCTGCCCACACGTCAGATGGACCCTGGGAGTTGAGAGAGCAGCTGCTTGTGATGCATGTATCGTGTGCTTTTAAGAGGTTTGGGTTCTCTGGGCTGGCATTCAGTATGGACTGATTGGAGCATCTCTGCCTTCCGTTGTCCATGTTCTGCCAGAAAAAGAATTTGTGAGAATGTGTTACACTGGCACTAGGAGTTTTCATATGGTCCAAGACAAGCAGATAGCAACTCCAAGAACTGCTGGAAATGCATGTCATAGAGCATCAAAATACTGAGCATGGGATGGGAGGCTGAGTTCAGAGTCATTGTGTGTATGTCTATGGCATGGGTGATGGAACTGGGATCTGGGCTTCGGATGCGTATCAGATGGATTAGTCATGAAGCCTGAAGAGTTTTTTGCTGCCAGCCCTCATCCCCCCCACCCCTGGAAGAGTTTTCAGGTTCTTTGGTCATATCTACCCCCAGAGGCAGAAGCTGCAGGGTAGAGGAGGAGCAGACCAGTTGGTGTAATGGGGGTGGTGGTGGTGGTGGTAAGGGAACGGACCCTGAGAATGCCAAGCATCTATTTCTTAGGGACACAGTCTGTTGGCAAGAGGCCTACGTGAGCTTGGATCTGGCTGCACCTTTGCCCCGTCAAACCATTCAGCTTTAGTGATGTCATGCCTCTACAGTTTCATTCGGGTAGAGAATGGGAATTTCCTCTGCTCCTTCTAATTCCCTCAGCAACTGTCGACTGCTTTTCATTTCCCCATTTGCAGCCTCCTCCACTTGTATCATGAATGAACTAGCAGGAGACAGAGCACCAGTCACACCCACGCAGACCCCTAATGTATTTGCCTCCTTATCTGATGTCCTTGGTCCCAAGAAGTGGGAATCCCAGGGGTTCTTCCCACACTCTGGTCCTGACCCAGACTTATGTGTGATGCTGCTAACTACAAATTTCTTTATTTTTAATCCTTGCCAGTGGTTTCCAAATGAGAAGGGGACCATGGGAATCAAGCGGTTGGCTCAAGGGACGAGGAGTCAGGAGACCTGGATTCTATTTGCAGCTGAGCTACAGACTGCGTGAACCTGGGCAAGACAGGCTATGTCTACACTAGCACTTATGTCGGTAAAACTTTTGTCGGTTTGGGGTGTGAAAAAAACATCGCCCTGCCAGACAAAAGTTTTACTGACAAAAGCGCTGGTGTGGACAGCGCTGTGTCGGTAGGAGACGCTCTCCTGCCGACATAGCTACCCCTGCTTGTTAGTTTAATTATGCCAGGGAGAGCTCTCTCCTGCTGGCATAGAGCAACTACACAGGAGACCTTACACCAGCACAGCTGCAACGGTGCCCCTGAAAGGTCTGTAGTGTAGACATCTCCGTATCTGCTTCCCCATCTTTGTAAAGTGATTTCAGATCCTTGGTGAAAGGAGACATATACCTTTTGGTGTTCTGTAAGTGCAAGGTAGTAGTGTTCATTTGGAGCCAAACCCTGAAGCCCCCACCCCATACTTACTCGATCCTTACTTAGGCAAACAAGCCATTAACTTCCATTTGGAGTTTTGCCCGTGTAAGTACTGAGTAAAGACTTCAAGGTTGTGCCCAGAGCTACTACTTAACTCTAATGTAGCCCTTTTCATCTTCAAAGCACTATACAAATATTAACAAATTAACGTATTCAGGAGAAGCCTCTGCTTCTGCTCAGCTAAGTTTGTGTTGATTTCACCCTATGGATTTAAAACTGCCAAGGTTGACTGATATGGCTGATACCTAATAGCACATCAAGGTTGGAGGCGGAGGGAGTGTTCTGGGAAAGCTACAGTTTCAGCTTTTGCCTCTCTAAGGAGGTCTTGAGTGATCCTGAGCCCCAGCTGGAGTCAAATGTCCACTTCCCAACAAAACTGGGTATGTCTGTGTTGTTTAACTCAGATGCCACAGTCGCATCACTGAACTTGATCCTTTTTGCCTTTGTCCCTTCTTCTGGTTGGGCTCTCGCCCGCTGTTCTTCAAGAACAGGGAAGATTCCAAGGCCCTTGGAAATGCAAATGATCTCATCTGGCCCTGTGGGTCCTGCAGCACGTTGCTATCCTCCCATGTGATACAGTTTCAGCCTTCCTGCTCTCATTGGCAGTAATGCTATATAGATGAACAGATGGGAGGGATACGATGGCAGGACTCAAAGCTGACAGCTGCTTTGCCATTATAAATCTGGAATGCGATTTGAGGGTTCTAAGATACTTAGTGGTAGGGCCTTAGTGTGGGGAAAATATACCAAGTAGGTCAGACCATGCACAAAAGACAGAATAATGCAGGGGAGAGGCTGCTGCATGCTGTGGTAGTTCTGTCATTTCATCACTAGCTTTGGGTTTTAATGTAATTCTTGTGCTATTTTGATCATTCACTTTTTAGCTCCTGCTTTTTCTGCCATTCGTTTCTTTGCTTCATTCTTTGTGTGCAGCTTGTAAATCTGAGTGCTCGTGACATGGTACTTCCCATTTCTGATCTACTTAGATACTTACCATATATGGCCCCTACTGCTGTAGTGTCTGACGACCTTACAAACTTAATGGATCTATCCTGGCAAGACTCCTGTGAGATAGGGAGTGTTAATATCCCTGTTTAATGGGTGGGGAACTGAGGCACACAGAGATTCAGTGATTTGCCCAGGAAATCTGTGACAGAGCTGGGAATTGAATCCAGAGTTCCAGGCTAGTCCCTTTACCACAAGAACACCCTTCCTCCCTGGAAGTACCTGAAATTTAGAGTGAGGCTGAGTGTGGCCAGGCCCAGTGCCAGCTTCATTTCATCCACAGAACCAATCAGGGGCAGCGCCAGCCTCTCCCTAGTGGGGTGGGGAGGCTGAAGCGGGTTAGACAAAAAATTGAGGGGGCTGTGCCCCCCCCCACCACAAGGCCCTGCCCCTTTGCCAGGTTGGAGGCCGGAAGCTGGAGCTGGGCAGTGCAGGGCGGCTGCTGAAGTAGCTGATGCCATGGTGTGGGCAGCCACAGTGCTCCCCCATCTCCTTCTGCTGCTGCCCAAGGCCCTGGGGCTGCAGCTGCTCCTCAGCTCCCCACCACCCTTTGACTGTTTGCAGCTGGTAACAAATGCCCTGGTGGAGGGACCCGGCTCTGGGGCTAGCAGAGCTATCAGGCAACAGCAACAGTGGGGAGGGGTGGGGGGGCCAGGAGCCCGGGATGCAACAGGTCAGTCTGGGCCGCTGTGGGGAGCCTTGGACCCTCCACCTGCCCTGGGTGATGCACCCCAGTGGGTGGGGACACAGGCTGGGGGTTGCTCTCCCCCCCCCGCCTGGGTTTACTCCTGCGCTGCTGCTGGTGGCAGCGCTGCCTTCAAAGCTGGGCACCTAGCCAGCAGCCACAGCTCTCTCTGCTCTGCCATTGGAGCTGGGTGGCCAGATTGCGGCAGCTGCTATGGGATGACTATGGGAGGGCTAAGGCAAATTTTGGGGTGACTAAAGTCCCCACAAGGGCCACCCTGCGCTGCCCCTGTAACCAATGTACCTCAACCCCAACTTGTAATACCCCTGCATAGTCCAGCTCTGTGGTGCCTTCTTCCGTAGTTCTGCCAATGCAGCTCAACCTAGTCTCACAGTGCCACCTGCTAGTCTAACCCTGGAACTCGCACAACTCTACCCATGCACTTCAGTCCTGACCTGCACTGCACTCTGATATGCCAGTCCTAGGCTGCAGTTCTCACCAAACTGGTGTGCTCATCACACGGAAGAAGGCAAGGACACAGGGTATGGGTTTAATCCAGGGTGTAACTTTAGTGCTCAAATTATGTCCAAGGTTCCCATCAGGGAGCAGCCCAGTGCAGTCATTCAGAGCCCATTGATCCTTTGCCAATTCTTGTGGGCTCCCACTGCAAGGGGAGCTAATCATCACACTAGGAGGTTCTCTGAGTGCCTTCACTCGCCTGCTAGTATCCGTCTCCTTTTCGGAGGTTGAGGCGAAAGGGGACCTTGTCCCCCAGCCAGCCCTGCTGTCAAGCACATTGGTGCAGCGGTCCCCGCAAGGTAGCGTCCCAGCCACTGGTTCTCATTTGCCCCCCGGGGGGTAAGAAACGTTGCCCACATCTCGTAAGGAGATGCCCTTGGGATGCCCACTATGTTGCCTTTTTGTATTTGGTGCCTAAGTCAGCGAGTTTCTGCACTGGCAGCTGCCACAAGGAGGCAAACCAGTGAGTGATTTTGTAGTGTGAAAGACTGTCCACTGGGGACTAGGTTGAGACTAAGAATACCAACATTTGGCTCTAATCCAATGCTTTCAATTTGTAGATCTCCAAGTGCTCTACAAAGGAGGTAAGAACCATCAGGGCCGGCTCCAGCATTTCTGCCGCCCCAACCAAAAACAAAAAACCGTGATCGCGATCGGCGGCAGCAATTAGAAGAAAGGAAAAAAAAAAAAAAGCCGCGACCGGCGGCGGCAGTTCAGCGGCAGGTCCTTTGCTCCTAGAGGGAGTGAGGGACCTACCGCCCCCGAATTGCCGCAGGTGCCGCCCCTCTCCCTTGGCCGCCCCAAGCACCTGCTTGTTAAGCTGGTGCCTGGAGCCGGCCCTGAGTACCATTACCCCCATTTTACCGGTGGGAAAACCAAATCACAGAAAGCAAAATGACTGGCTCAAAGTCACACAGCAGGTCAGTGGGGGAGCCAGGAATACGGGGCAGGTTTCCTGGGTTCTAGTCCAGTGCTCTGTCTTCTAGGCCACGTTGTGTCCGCTAAGAAACTCACTTCCCACGGGAACTATGATGGCATTTGAACTAAGGTCCTCAGACGCAGAAGGCTAATGCCACGACCCCAGCATGTGTCCATTTGTGTCCAAACAACATGTCCCTTTTTCATTTGAGAAAAATTAAACATGGAATTGACTAGCTCAGATAAGTTACAAAAATGCTAAAATATGGTAACTGAATATACTCTTTTTTATGATTTGCCAGCTTTAGCTGGAATGGATGTAGTTAGGACCTGGTTAACCTGTGCTTGTTTTTGCTTTGTCTATTTTGTTACGTGGAGATGTAAACAGGACACAGGGTATGGGTTTAATCCAGGATGTAACTTTAGTGCTCAAATTACGTCCAAGGTTCCCATCAGGGAGCAGCCCAGTGCAGTCACTCAGAGCCCATTGATCCTTTGCCAATTCTTGTGGGCTCCCACTGCAAGGTTCTCATAATATGCCATGCATTTTTGACTTTCAGAAGTGAACTTCATTTATGCAAACCTGTTGGCATATACGTCCTAGTTGGCACGTCATTTTTAACTCCCACCCTTCTGTGCTCAGAGTTTTACCTCTAATACATCTCTGCTATGGGATTCCTTTTATAGACAGAAACAAGGAAGCAAATATGGTGCCAAAAGAATGGTAAATTGCACCAGGCAGGGTCTCAGAATGTCAACAATGGCAAGCTGTGCTGGATATGTGGGCTACCAGTTCACATCAATAGAACTATTGGGGTGAGTGCTTTTCACAGGAGGATCACAGTTGCATCTTGCAATACCTTCTGCATTTGCAAAGCTTTCTTTAACTTCAGTTCCTGTTTCAGCATTTCTAATGTCCATTTCCAACTTCCATTGGTGGCAACAAACAGTGGGATAATGTCTGGCGGTACATTTTGAACTGAAATGATGAGTTATGCAGGGTTCCCTCTAATTTTTCCCACACATGTGCAGAATGAATTTTGTTATGTGCACCAATATGGAGGTGATGTGTGACACAACAAAATTCATGTGGTGGGGGTGGAGCCGAGGGGTTTGGAGTGTGGGAGGAGGACTCAGGGCTGGGGCAGAAGATTGGGGTGCGGGGGGGGG
>NW_020697112.1:0-5724 GCF_002925995.2 Terrapene triunguis
GAATTAGCTAGATGAAAAGACGAAGGGTGAGGGAGTCGGAAGGGTTAGCATTCTCTCCCCTGTGCTATCTACGCAGTTTAACAGAGTGGAGACTTGATTGGATCTGCAAGCTGCTGGACAGCTTTAGAATGAAAGTGAGAGTGTATGCAGGAGTAGGCCTTTCTCCTTCTGTGCACTCCGCTGCCCGTCGGCTTCTTGCTGCCCAATTGGCTTCTTTCTCTCCACAATCATTAATTAAAACTGTTGCCTGGGGTTTCTCAAGCCTCTTGCCCCATTTTACCTCTTTGTAGTTGTATAGCATAGGAACTGTGTTTGTAGGGTGCTTTGTGTCTGATTGCCTGTTTTAGGGGCCAGGAAGGATTATTTTCCCATTCAGCTCAGATTGGCTGAGACCCGATAGTGAGTTTTGGTTGGTGGTTTTTGTTTTTTGTTCCCTTCCTTATAGCATCTTGGAGAGATGGTTGGGCTAAACAGGAATAGGACTTAGAAATTTAACGTTAGGAATTGTATGAATGTTTAGAAGCCCTGTAAACCCCACACTAGACTCATTTAAATGCCTGGTATGGGGAGACTGGGCAGGTAGTACCCACTCTGGTGTCAAGTTTAATAAAGTTGCGGCCTGCTGCTTAAAATTCATCCCTGTGTCTGTCGTCCTTCACTTGGATGTTCTAATCCAGGGGCAGGCAACCTATGGCACGCGTGCCAAAGGCGGCACGCAAGCTGATTTTCAGTGGCACTCACGCTGCCCGGGTCCTGGCCACCAGTCCGGGGGGCTCTGCATTTTAATTTAATTTTAAATGAAGCTTCTTAAACATTTTAAAAACTTTATTTACTTTACATACAACAATAGTTTAGTCATATATTATAGAAAGAGACCTTCTAAAAACGTTAAATTGTATTACTGGCCCGCGAAACCTTAAATTAGAGTGAATAAATGAAGACTCGGCACACCACTTCTGAAAGGTTGCCGACCCCTGTTCTAATCAATGTTCACAGTGAAAACTGCAGGAAGCACTCTGACCTCGTTTGTTTTCCTTGGTCCCTGCTTGAACGGCTTTCAGCAGCTGGGGTGCCTGCTCCAGTGTATCACTGGCTACTCTTCGCAGTTTTTTTTCCCAAAGCCCAATGTGTCTCCTAGTGCTGCATGGCTCCTAGTGCCGCCAGAGCAGTGGTCTCCCCTGTACTGAAATACAAATGTTATATGAGACAGTAGGCTAGGTGATATTGGAAGAGCAAGTACCCATATGTGAAAGTGAAAAGGAGTAGCGGAAAAAGGAAATGTGACCTAGGTGCAAATAGTTGGTGAGAGTCCAGCAAAAATCTATAAATGTGATACGATCCTCCCTCCCCCCCACACACCCCCTCAAAAAATTATTGCAATACCTGGCCAAAACCAGATGGCAAGCTTTTTATAAGGGAACTTTAAAAAATGCCTTTACATCTGTGTGAATCGTGCTCTCAGTCACCCTGGTGTAAATCTGAGGTAACTAATGTAAATTAGAATAACTTCACTGAAGAAATTAGTGTCAATGAGAGCAGAATTTGACCCATGAATTAAGCTGACAGCATCAATTTAAAGTACTGCCCCAGCCCAGACTCTCAGCCTCCCAATGCTGTCCCTGTTAAGTCAATGGAAGCACTCCTGGTGAGGATGTAAACCACCGACAGAAGAAGCCTAGTGTGGACATGAACCTCTGCAGTAATTATTACAGTGCCTATAAGTCGACTTAACATAGGTTGATTTACGTTTGTAGTGTAGACATACCCTTAATGTGCTTCCACTTTAGTTCTGAACTGGGTATTTGAGGGGTCTTTCTCCCCCCCCGAGCCTCCGTACTGAACATATTTTGGGATACACTTTTTGTTGCAGTTTTCCTACCCCCCAGATGTCATATGGTTCCCACTTTTACTGATTTTGCTTTGCATGCATCATGGGCCTGATCCAAAACCTGTTAAAGTAAATAGGAGACTTTCCACTGACTTTAGTAGGCTTTGGATCATGCCCAATATGAAGTAGCAGCTTTGCTGATGTTATCTCTGCAGATTGACTGCTGAAGCTCAGAGCAATACCCATCAGCCCAGGGCACTGGAACTTAGGTTCACTCCTGAAACTCAGTGTCTTTTCGCTGTCATAGATGTTAGACTGAAATATCAATCTAGCCAAAATGGCCTGAAATTAAGGTATTTCCTTTAGGAAAAAAAATGTAAAATTAAATTAAACCTCAAAAGGGATTCTATTGTTTCTTTTAAATATGTAACTTAAACCCTGACTTGGTTTTCCTATCTCTTGGCTTAATGTCGGCAAGACTCAAAATTTCAGTGTGGAAACAAAGGGTAGTATTGCAGCTGTGAGCTAGAATTCAGTTCTTTGGCATGTGGCCAGTCCTGGAAGATGGCCAAACTGGAGACTTGCAGAGGTGTTACAGACCTAGGCTCCAAGCCCACAGACCTTGCCTAGGGAAACCTGCTGATCTGAAGAAGTAATAGGAAATATGTCTTAACACATCAAGACAATAACATAATGTATGTAGTGAAATGGGAAGTTATCCTGGCCCGTTGAAAAACATCTGGGCTTTCTTGTTTTTTTTTCTTTCTTTTTTAAGTTAAGCAAATATGCTACAGATTTTAAGTCCTATGGGAACAGTAATTTCTCGCTAAGTGTAAGGATCCACTGTTTGTACAAGAACTTCCATTGTTGTTTAGGTGTCCATGTGATATAGCCTTGTTCCTCAATTCCCTCTTCGTCTCCCTCTCCACCCCATCCCACAATGCATCAAGACTGTCAGCTCATGGGCAGAATAGTGTTAGGCCTGTTATCGGTGATGTCATAGTGATAACCTAGAATGGAAGCAGATCCCTGAAAAGACCAGCACAAGGACCTAAAACCTTCCAGCATTTTTTCACTATTCAGCTCACTGTCCACAGACTGTCAGCTGCACTTAAATACTATGGTGACAGGGCAATAATTTTTATTTTGCTAATCTCAGTGTGAAGAGCCAAAAGCTTGATTGAGTTGCAAAAAGAATGACCATGCAAGTGTGGAAATGACAATGCATTGCTTTATAAAGCAATATTAATGTTAAAAAATAATCTGTGCTCTGCTTGCTGCACTAATACTGGCAATATGCTGAATAGACACTTTTACAACAACAGTGTTATTTACTCTTTCAAGGTTCTGCTCTTTGAGTGCTGTGCTTTTTTTTTTTTTTTAAACTAGAACTCAATCTTGGCATGCTGGTTTTTGCAAGAAACCTTAAGCTTTTTGTCTCGGCGACAAAACATATAAGGAAGTCCAATGGCTTTTCTTGGCATGTGAACAACTTTTACTGACTGGAATTAACAGTGTGTCAGAAGAATCCAACATTTGCAGAAAAAGAATAGCTGCGCAATATTATCATTCACAATGTTTTATCATGCACTGGACAGATGTCTTAATTTTTCACTAAATCATTTTGTATTTGAACAAAAACCATATAAATGATAAATTTAAGCTTAGACACAGGTGTAACAATACTAGGAAGCTTAAGCCGAAGGTGGGAAGAGGGCAAAGGGAACAATTCATACTATAGTCTGGGTGTAGTGAACCCAGGAGAACTGCCTAGGTGTCATGTACTAGGAATAGACTCTAACATGTTGTCTTATTCTCTGCTTCCATCAGTATACAGTCTGGGGTCAAGATTTTTTTTTTTTTTTTTTAACCTAAAACATAAGTACCTCAAGCAGCCTGACTTTCAGAAGTCTGGAGTACTCACCAACTCCCATTGAAGTCAGTTGGAGCTCTTGGGTTCTCGGTGCTTTTGAAAATCAGACCACTTATTTAGATACCTACATGTCAACTTAGTAGCCTGACTTTAGGCTCCTATTTTTGCAAATCTTGGCCTTGGTTCTCATTTTTGTGGGCCTTATTCTCCACTGCCTTTTGTGTAATCTTTTTCGAGTGCAAAGTGAGTATAAAAGGCTAAATAAATGCAAGGCAGAGGAATCTGACTATTTAGCTGCAGCCACTCTGAGCACCAGAGCTTGTCAAGCAGGGAGGACTTTGTTTTCCTTCTAAAACAGCAGTAACACTTAGAAATGTTTGAGAAGATGAAAACTGTAACAACTGGATTTGTGAAACACTTTGTAGTTTTATTTCAAGTTTATACAAAATACACTGGCAGCTCTGCCTGGACACAACCTGGAGAGTCCTGTCACACCCAGTATGCATCCTGAAGCTCCCTTTTTCCTTCCCTATCACCTTGGAAAGTTTCTATGTGGTTAAAATTGGTGCCATTAAAGTACTGAAGATGATGAGGTAGTAGATTTTTTTAAATCACTCACTGACTCAAAGCAATCCAGTGCATTCTTCTTTTGGTTCTGGATATATTTTAAATATAGATACTAACATGTAACTCCAAAGAGGATCAATTAGCACTCCTCCCTAGAAGTTTCTGGAATTGGGTGTGGTAGTTTTGGGTATGCTCAATAGGTTCCCTGTAGCTGGACTCAGGCTCCATTGAGGGAAAGTAGTCATGGCAGCTGCTTTGCAAAAGGCCACGTGTACTGTGTGGGTTGGGAGAAGCTGTGCCACAGGAGCAGAAAGGTTGGTTTTCCCTAACTCTGAAGCATTTTGCAGCAGGTTAGTGGTACACCGCTACCTTGATATAACGTGACCCAATATAACATGAATTCGGATATAACGCGGTAAAGCAGTGCTCCGGGGGGAGGGGCGGGGCGGGGCTGCGCACTCCGGTGGATCAAAGCAAGTTCAATATAACGCGGTTTCACCTATAACGCGGTAAGATTTTTTTGGCTCCCGAGGACAGCGTTATATCGAGGTAGAGGTGTATTGTTAACCCTCCAACAGGACGCCCTGGCAGTGTTAATTATAAAAAGGAGAAATTGGGAGGGAGAAATAATTTCTTTTATTTTAATTGTATACTTTGAATGTTTGTGGGGTTTTTTTTTAATCTATATACTTAGACTGAGTAGTTGGTTAATTGGTTAGTTGTCTAGCTAATGGAGTGATCTCAGCAGAGGAGGAGGAAGAGTCTGCATGGCTACCAGTTGGTGGTCCTACAAGCTAGAGGAGAGAAGATATTGTTGCAGTTCTTTTGATTCAGCAGACTGTGTAGATTTTGGTGATCACAGACTGAGATTCAAGTGAACTCAACCTAAGCTTTTGGGTACTCTTGAGTTACTTCTCACTCTTTCTATGGGGACTGACCTGTTTAGATTTAATTTGTTTTCTTTATTTACATTTATGTATAACTGTGAAAATAATCTATGTGGATTATAAAGTAGCCATGTTATGTTGTAGAAACTAAATTGTTGTTATTAGCATTTAATATTATTTTTCTTAAGATTTTATAAAATAGGTACTTAGGAATTAAGTTCATTCCTTTTGTTCTTTTTGGACTTGATTGTGGGGAAGTTGACCCCGTGCAATCCTTGTTCAAACTCCTCAATGACTGAATTCTGGGTCTCCATGTCTTTTTCTATGGAAGTTGCTTTTAGGCACTAGGAGAAGGGCAGGGCAGTAAACTCTAGCCTACCCAAAGGTTACATTGGCACAGCGTTACTAAGGAGCACAACATTCAGGGAACAATCCCAGATGCAACTGTGAGAGGATTGTTTGAATTTGAAGGGAGGTTCCAACATGTGGAAGCTGACAGAATAGGAATTCGATTTTCCATTTGCAACTGGGTAGGGTTACCATACGTCCGGATTTTCCCGGACATGTCC
>NW_020697113.1:0-4961 GCF_002925995.2 Terrapene triunguis
GGCCTCCAGGAGCTATCCCACAGTGCACCATTGTGACCGCTCTGGACAGCAATCTGAACTCGGATGACTGGCCAGGTAGACAGGAAAAGCCCTGCGAACTTTGAATTTCACTTCCTGTTTGCCCAGCACAGGAGAGCACAGGTGACCACAGAGAGCTCATCAGCACAGGTAACCATGCAGGCCGATAATCGAAAAAGAGCACCAGCATGGACCGTACGGTAGGTACTGGATCTGATCGCTATATGGGGAGAGGATTCAGTGCTAGCAGAACTTTATTCGAAAAGACGAAATGCCAAAACTTTTGAAAAAATCTCCAAGGGCATGATGGAGAGAGGCCACAATAGGGACTCAGAGCAGTGCTGCGTGAAAGTCAAGGAGCTCAGACAAGCCTATCAGAAAACAAAGGAGGCAAACGGTCGCTCCGGGTCAGAGCCGCAGACATACCGCTTCTACGCTGAGCTGCATGCAATTCTAGGGGGGGCCGCCACCACTACCCCACCTCTGACCGTAGATTCCGAGGCGGGGGTAATCTCATCAGCCACACCTGAGGATTCTGCGGATGGGGAAGAGGAGGAGGAGGAGGAAGAGGAGAAGGACGAGCTTGTGGAGATCACACAGCACTCCGTTCTCCCCAACAGCCAGGATCTTTTTCTCAGCCTGACTGAAGTACCCTCCCAAGCCAGTACCCAAGACTATGACCCCATGGAAGGGACTTCAGGTGAGTTTACCTTTTAAAATATAAATCACGGTTTAAAAGCAAGCGTTTTTTAATGATTAATTTGCCCTGAGGACTTGGGATGCATTCGTGGCCAGTACAGCTACTGGAAAATTCTGTTAACGTGTCTGGAGATGGAGCGGAAATCCTCCAGGGACATCTCCATGAAGCTCTCCTGGAGGTACTCCAAAAGCTTTGCAGAAGGTTTCTGGGCAGTGCAGCCTTATTCCATCCTCCATGGTAGGACACTTGACCACGCCATGCTAGTAGCAAAAAATCTGGTATCATTGCATGACAAAGCCTGGCAGTGTATGGTCCCGGTCTTTGCTGGCATTCAAGCAACATCCGTTCTTTATCTCACTGTGTAATCC
This sequence comes from Terrapene triunguis, assembly GCF_002925995.2. Classification (NCBI taxonomy): domain Eukaryota; kingdom Metazoa; phylum Chordata; order Testudines; family Emydidae; genus Terrapene; species Terrapene triunguis. The sequence goes on from NW_020697113.1 coordinate 1,087, forward strand.
TCAGGAGAGTGATATCGCTCATGGTAACCTGGTTGAAATACGGGAATTTAATTAAGGGGACAGAGGTGGCCCTTCCTACTGGGCTGTTTGCCTGTGGCTGAAAAGAAATCCTTCCCTGTACTAAGCCAAGCGCGGGGGGGGGGGATTGGCGCTGAGCTTTTCACGTGTGGCTAGCAGGGATCTTCCCTGATACCAGCCACGCGGTGGGGGGAGGGATAAAGCGATCATCCCAGAGAATTGGATGGGGGCGGGGTTAGTTTGTAGGAAAACCGCAGCACTCAACGAGCTTTGCTTGGTATGTGGGAAAGGAGGGCGCAGAAGCCGAAAGACAATGGCTTACCATGGCCGCATGCAAGCCGAATTCTGTTGCCTGGACCTGCATCTGATCTCTAGCAGCAAAGCCACAGCCACTCAATATTAAGAGGCAAAATGCGACCTTGCACAGAAATCACATGTGCTATGTAACGTGAATAGTGTTGTTCACCGTGAAAGAGTATAAGCATTGTTCTGTAAAATGTATCTTTTTAAAAAATTCTCTCCTTTTTTCCCCTCCCTCCAGCAGCTGCAAATTTTTCAAGCCTCCCTCCTCCGTCCCGAAGGCTATCTCAGATAAGACGTCGGAAAGAGAGGATGCAAGACGAGATGTTCGCGGAAATCAAGGAATCCACCCGCAATGAAAGAGCTCATCTAAATGAGTGGAAGGACACGGTTTCAAAGTATAGGAAAGATGCCAGTAAACGTGAGGACAGGAGGGGCCGTGAAGACATGAGGGACCAACGTGAGGACATGAGGGACGCTCGAGATGAGAGGTGGCGGCAGGAAGATCAGAGGAGGCAGGATGCAACGCTGGGGCTGCTGCGTGAGCAAACAGACATGCTCCGGCGTCTGGTGGAGCTTCAGGAACGGCAGCAGAATCACAGACTGCCGCTGCAGCCCCTGTATAACCACCCTCCCCCCTCACCATGTTCCAAAGCCTCCTCACCCAGACGTGTAAGAACGCAGGGGGGGGGAGGCTCCGTGCACCCTCCCATTCCACCCCAGTGGACAGCCCAAGCAAAAGGCTGTCATTATTTTAACCTTTTTTTAGTGGCCTTTTCCTTCCCTCCAATCCTCCTCCCAAATCCCACCTGGGCTACCTTCTCAGTTCTCTCCCTCTTTTTATAATCAATTAATAAACAATACATGATTTTAAAATGATACTGACTTTATTTCCTTTGAAAGCAAGCTGTGATCGAAGGGGGAGGGTGGGTTGCCTACAGAGAATGAGTCAATAAAGGGGGCGGGTTTTCATCAAGGAGAAAAACAGAACTTTCACACGGTAGCCTGGCCAATCATGAAACTGGTTTTCAAAGCTTCTCTGATGCACCGCGCTTCCTGGTGTGCTCTTCTAATCGCCCTGGTGTCTGGCTGCACGTAATCAGCAGCCAGGCGATTTGCCTCAGCCTCCCACCCCGCCATAAAGGTCTCCCCCTTACTCTCACAGAGATTGTGGAGCACACAGCAAGCAGCAATAACAATGGGGATATTGGTTTGGCTGAGGTCTGAGCGAGTCAGTAAAGTGCGCCAGCAACCTTTTAAACAACCAAATGCACATTCCACCACCATTCTGCACTTGCTCAGCCTGTAGTTTAACAGCTGCTGACTCCTGTCCAGGCTGCCTGTGTATGGCTTCATGAGCCATGGCATTAAGGGGTAGGCTGGGTCCCCAAGGATAACTATTGGCATTTCAACATCCCCAACGGTTATTTTCTGGTCCGGGAACTAAGTCCCTTACTGCAGCCGTTTAAACAGAGTAGTGTTCCTGAAGACGCGAGCGTCACGAACCCTTCCTGGCCAGCCCACGTTGATGTGAAACGTCCCCTGTGATCCACCAGTGCTTGCAGCACCATTGAAAAGTAACCCTTGCAGTTTATGTACTGGGTAGCCTGGTGCTCCGGTGCCAAGATAGGGATATGGGTTCCATCTATCGCCCCACCACAGTTAGGGAATCCCATTGCAGCAAAGCCACCCACTATGGCCTACACATTTCCCAGAGTCACTAGCTTTCGTAGCAGCAGCTCAATGATTGCTTTGGCTACTTGCATGACAGCAGCTCCCACAGTAGATTTGCCCACTCCAAATTGATTCCCGACTGACCGGTAGCTGTCTGGCGTTGCAAGCTTCCACAGGGCTATCGCCACTCGTTTCTCAACTGTGAGGGCTGCTCTCATCCTGGTATTCTGGCTCTTCAGGGCAGGGGAAAGCAAGTCACAAAGTTCCATGAAAGTGCCCTTACGCATGCGAAAGTTTCGTAGCCACTGGGAATCATCCCACACCTGCAACACTATGCGGTCCCACCAGTCTGTGCTTGTTTCCCGGGCCCAGAATCGGCGTTCCACGTATAGAATCTGCCCCCTCAACAACATGATCTCCAAAGCACCGGGACCCGCGGTTTGAGAGAAGTCTGTGTCCAGGTCCATGTCCATGTCCTCATCACTCTCATCGCCGCGCTGACGTTGCTGCCTTCTCCTTGCCTTGTTTTTCTGGTCCTGGTTCAGCATAAACTGCACGATAATGCACGAGGTGTTTACAATGTTCATGACTGCTGTCTTGAGCTCAGCGGGCTTCATGCTTGCCGTGGTATGGCATCTGCTGTGTTCACCCAGGAAAAAAGGCACAAAACGGTTGTCTGCCGTTGCTTTCATGGAGGGAGGGGTGAGGCTGTACCCAGAACAACCTGCGACAATGTTTTTTGCCCCATCAGGCACTGGGATCTCAACCCAGAATTCCAATGGGCGGGGGAGACTGCGGGAACTATGGGATAGCTATGGGATAACTACCCAGAGTGCAACGCTCCGGCAATCGACGCTAGCCCTGGTACATGACGCACACCGCCGAATTAATGTGCTTAGTGTGGCCGTATACATTTGACTTTATACAATCCGTTTCCAAAATTCGAATTAATCCCGTAGTATAGACATACCCTTTGGCCAGCCCTAGTCAAGGGATTTATTACAGTTCTAGCCCATGTGGATTCTCTGATGTTTAATAAGGTTTGAGCTCCGATTGAAGCTTTTCCCACACTCGGAGCATGTATAGGGCGTGTCCCCTGTGTGGATTCTCTGATGTGTGATAAGGGCAGAGCTCCGACTGAAGCTTTTCCCGCACTCAGAGCATGTGTAGGGTGTGTCCCCTGTGTGGATTCTCTGATGTGTGATAAAGGCAGAGCTCTGACTGAAACTTTTCCCGCACTCAGAGCATGTGTAGGGTGTGTCCCCTGTGTGGATTCTCTGATGTGTGATAAGGTGTGAGCTCTGACTGAAGATTTTCCCACACTCAGAGCATGGGTAGGGCCTCTCTCCTGTGTGGATTCTCCTATGCGTGCTCAGGGCAGAGCTGTGATTGAAGCTTTTCCCGCACTCAGAGCATCCATATGGTTTTTCACCAGTGTGGATTCTCCTGTGTGCGCTCAGGGCACAGCTCTGACTGAAGCTTTTCCCGCAATCAGTGCATGTGTAGGGTTTCTCTCCTGTGTGGATTCTCTGATGTGTGATAAGGTTTGAGCTCCGACTGAAGCTTTTCCCGCACTGGGAGCATGTGTAGGGCCTCTCTCCTGTGTGGATTCTCTGATGTGTGATAAGGGTAGAGCTCCGACTGAAGCTTTTCCCACACTCAGAGCATATGTAGGGCGTGTCTCCTGTGTGGATACTCTGGTGTGTGATAAGGGCAGAGCTCCGACTGAAGCTTTTCCCGCACTCAGAGCATGTGTAGGGCGTGTCCCCTGTGTGGATTCTCTGATGTGTGATAAGGGCAGAGCTCTGATTGAAGCTTTTCCCGCACTCAGAGCACGTGTAGGGCTTCTCTCCTGTGTGGATTCTCTGATGTCTGATAAGGTG
>NW_020697114.1:0-3648 GCF_002925995.2 Terrapene triunguis
CAGGCAGAGGTGGCTGCATTTCAGTGGCAGCTGAATTGCTCTGCATAGTGCTGATACTAGTCAGCGATGAGCCTGGTTTTGACCTCCATCTCAGTCAACACTAAACCAATCCCTCTGAAATCTCCCACGCACGATCGGATGCCAGGGTAGAATTTTTCAGGGAAGTTTGCTGCAGATTCGGTTAAGGGTTTGGGTTAGATACAAGGGCTCCAAAAACAGAGATGCCCTCACTTAGATATAGATTGTGGAATTCTTTGAGAGGCACCATGTAAACACAAAGCAGTACGGCTACTCACCTGCTCCTTTCGCAGATGGATCCAATACGACAGAGAGAATGGTTTTGGTCATCCTCATCCCTTCCGGCTAGAAAGGAATGACAAGAGCATACTAAGCACAGTAGCATTCAGAGACAATGAAGAGCAGTAGGAAAAGGTGAGCGACTTGCTGATCTTGAGATCAGCGTGAATCAGGAGTGACTCCACTGGAAGTCAGCGCTCAAGTGAAACTGAGATCAGGCTCCATCCCAGTAAGTCTGGACTCTGTCCTCAACCTCAGGCAGCGTCCCCTTTCGTTTTGGATCCTGGTTAGGATGCATCCAAGGAGAAGTCCCTAGGCCAAATTCATCCCTATTGTAACACCACTGATTCCACCACAGATGAATGGGAGGAATTTTTGCCAGAAGCTGGGAATGGGCGAAGGGATGGATAACTTTGATGATTCCCTGTTCTGTTCATTCCTTCTGGGGCACCTGGCATTGGCCACTGTCGGAAGACAGGATACTGGGCTAGATGGACCTTTGGTCTGACCCAGTATGGCCGTTCTTATGTTCTTATAAATCTGCCCTACAGAGTCTGGCAGGGCGAGAAAGTGAGAAGCTCAATTCATTCCATCATTGCTCTGTGACCTCCCTGAAGGACTTTTCTACTCCTTGATCTTCACTGGAGGATTTTCCTCTCACCCAGCATTACAGTGATCTCCTGGGGCAGGCCAATGGGACACCCTTCACAACCCATCAATGCTGCTCCTTTGCTCAGCTCTCTATGCCGAGTGATATGAGGTTCTCCCTGGGTGCACTGAGTCTGCATTGATTCCAGCACCCGCTGGTCCAAGGAGCAAGACCCTGGGCCTGAGGAACTGAACCTAGGTCTCTTATATGACGGCTCAGAGGATCGAGTGCAAGATAACTAGGCCAGCCCCAGCCCTGCTGTAGTTGCCACAGGGGAGGGGAGGAAGTGGGATGAGGATGGAGATGCAGAGTGTTAATTTAACAGGTTAAAGTACAGCACCGATTCCAGAAGCCAGCCAATCTGGCCTCCAGCCTCTTGCCCTCCAGCGGACATCTTCCCCCCCCCCCCCCGCCCCGTCATCTGATACCTACCACAACCTTCAGTTTCATCTTCACGCCATCAGAAAGAAAACTGTCCCACACTGCTGCCTTGACCTCAATGTTGTGAGATCCCAGCTGCAACGGGACAATCACTAATGGCACAGCCAGGGAGGACTTGGCTTTGATGTCAAGGATCTGCTGGTATTTAGCCTCGGAAGTGGATGAGCTGCAGAAAACTGGATTGTGCAGCAGCTCCAGACGGACCTGAGAAGAGAACAGAGATTCATGAGCAGGCAGTCTACTCTGCACACCATGACACTGTAGGGCATTGATCCAAAATGTACCCTCTGACTGGAGTTTGCCTTTAATCTTAATAAATAACAGACAGGACTGTATTTACAACGCACAAGACCGTATCCTGACCTCCTTCCTGAGCGGCTCTTCAGGACCCCCTCTAGTTCTGTCCTGCCTCAGAGAGGCCCTCAGCCTGTGGTGTTCCTGAGTGGAAGTAATGAGACCCACCTGGTCTAGCTACCAGTGTGAGTCAGCAGAAAGCCCTTCACCTGGTACCTACTCACAGATTTGAGGCCCAGCAAGCTTTAAACCCCTGGGCATTCCCCGCAGCCCAAGGCTGGTGGCTGGAACTAAATCCCAGTCACCTCTAACTAAACTGTACCTAACTAACGTATTAACTACCTAACAACAAACTGTCTAACTGGTAAAACTAGATTGCTAAGGGATCACTCGCAAGTGAGAGACCACGTTCCAATGCCGCCACGGAGGGTAAGAAGGAACTGAAGTGGGGTTGGGCCGGCAGGGTACTATATACAGCACCATAAAGGTGCCACTCTAGGGGGCTCCTCTGCCGCCCCAACAGGAGCTGCTAAGGGGAAAAGTTTCCGATGTCTGTGCACACGACGCAGGCGCACACCTAATTGGAATGGACGTGAACAAGCACTCAAAGAAGAAGGGATGGATCACTTGATGATTACCTGTTTGGTTCATTCCCTCTGTGACGAAGTGGGGGAGTTTCTTGGTTTTCCTTGTTTCCTATGGGGGAGTTTCTTGGTTTTCCTCTGGGGGTGGGACTCAGTTTCCCCAGGTGCTAAGGGTTTAACGAGGTGATGGGAGAGGGAGTTTGTTGTTACAGCGGACCGGCAAGGGAACTTGGGACCCCAGCCAATGGCCTGGAGAATGGAGACCCCAGCGACTGGTGACCCGGAGGCCCAGCTCAGGAGTCATAGCCGGTTCTGACCAGTGGGAAGACAATGGGCTGCGAAGAGAAGACTCCAGTGACCTAACCAGCCAGTTCCAGCCAGAGGGGGCCAGAGGACAGAAGAGAGGAGAGGAGGCCCAGGAGACCCTGTTTACGACCCTGTTTACCTGGATCGAAGACAATGGACAGAGGTGGGGCTTGGGGCTGGTGATATCAGATGCCCAGCTGGGAAGCAGGGGGGCTCGGGGCTGGAGAGGGGGAGCAGGCAGAGCCCACCTGGATGGGGGGAGACTTGGATGTGCTGTGTTGAGGGAGGCCAGGCCTAAGGCCCTGAGAGTTTCCTGTGCTGTGTGCAGACGCTCAATAAACTCTCCTGTTTTACGCTGGATGAGAGTCACTCCGGTCTAGAGAACAGGGTTGCATCGTCCCCTTCGGGGGGTGGAGGCCCCGGGATTCCAGAGTGAGTGGACTCCCTGGAGGGGGCCCATGGTGAGAAACAGGTGTGCTAAGGCTCAGAGAGGTGTGGCTCCAGGAGGTGGAGGGGCTTAACCCCAAGAGAGAGTGGACCCCCGGGAAAAGGCCTGTCACACTGAAAGGGACCCCCCCCACAAACCGCACGGAGCCAAGAGTGGGCACAATCTGTGAGTCCATGACACCCTCTGAAGCACCTGGCACTTGTCGCTGTCAGAACACAGGATACTGGGATAGATGGACTATTGGTCTGACCCAGTATGACCATTCTTATGTTCTTAACTGGGTGGATTCCATAGCCCTGATCCTGCAAGGTGCTGAGCACTCAACAAGGTCAATGGGAGACCAGGGTTTCCAGCCCCAAAGGGATCAGGCCGTAGAAGAACAAGCCTTCCACCATTTTGTTTCGGTTTGGCTGTCTGTCAAAGCATTGACACCTCAGGTCCATTGCAGAGCCCCATGAGGCGGTGAGCTTACCTTAAGGTTTTGGTCCCAATAGTTGTAGAGAATAGCCCGGATTTCCACATGCTCATTCCTCACGACAGAGTAGGGCACATGGAGGTCGATGAAAAAATTTTTCATTACTTTTATCTCATAGGGGTCAGCCACACAGATCCCTGCAATGGGGAAAGAC
>NW_020697115.1:0-8887 GCF_002925995.2 Terrapene triunguis
TCTGAGGGGGGAAGTCAGGGGGCGGGAAGTAGGAGGGAGTGGATGGGGCAGGGTGGGGGCGGGGCTAGGGAGGGGCTCCCTGGGTGCACACCCTAATGAAATGGGCTGTGCACGCCTATGCCTCTAGGGCAGTGGTTTTCAGTGGGTTGCAGAATGTAAGGCACTCTAGTCAGCACCACTGACTGGGCCATTAAAAGTCCCATCGGCGGTGCTGCCTGGCTAAGGCAGGCTAGTCCCTACCTGTTCCGACACCACGCTGCACCCCGGAAACAACCAGCAACAGGTCCGGCTCCTAGGCAGGAGGCCACGGGGCCTTGTGTGCTGCCTCTGCCCCGAGCACTGGCTCTGCACTCCCATTGGCTGGTTCGTGGCCAATGGGAGCTGGGGGGGTGCCTGCAGGTGAGAGCTGCACGGAGCCACTTGTGTGACTCCACCTAGGAGCCGGACCTGCTGATGGCTGCTTTCGGGGCACAGCATGGTCCACAGTGCCAGGACAGGCAGGAATCCTGCCTCTGCAGCCCCGCTGCGCCACTGACCGGGAGCCGCCCCAGATAAGCCCGTGCCCCAACCCCAAGCCCCAATCCCCTGCCCCAGGCCTGAGCCCCCCCAATCTGGAGCCCCTTCCTGCACCCCAAACCCCTCATCCGCAGCCCCACCCCAAAGCCTGCACCCCCAGCCCAGATCCCTGACCCCCTCCGGCACCCCAACCCCCTGCCACAGTTCTGAGCCTCTCCCCAAACCTGGAGCCTCTTCCTGCACCTCAAACCCCTCATCCCCAGCCCCACCCCAGAGCCTGCACTCCCAGCCCAGAGCCCTGACCCCCTGCTACACCCAACCCTTGCCCCAGCCCAGAGCCTCCTCCCACACCCTGAACATCTCATTCCTGGTCCCACTCCGCAGCCCTCACTCCCGCATCCCAACCCTCATCCCCAAGCCCCTCATCCCCAGCTCTGTTGGGTCATGGGCATCAACAATTTTCTTCAACTGGGTCACCAGAAAAAAAGTTTGAAAACCACTGCTCTGGGGGACTTGTTCTCCCCCACAGGTTATGAATAACTGTCATTGAGTTCAGACCCTAGGGAACAGAGTCCTAGATGGCAGATGTGACACTCTACACCCCAGGGGAGCAACCTGTTACCTCCATATTCATCATTTGTATATAATTGTGTTATTGCATATAAAGCATTCTGTGTAAGGTATCATGGGAAAGGTTATGATCTGCTGAAACCCACTGTTCCATCTAGATATGTTTATCATTAATGCATATGAAGTTATGAGAATTGTGTTGTATAGTTTTCACTAAAATATGCTGTGGGTTTGGGAAGCACCCAGATACTAGCTCTCCAGAGACAATGACAAGGGAGGTAACCAACGCCCGGGAGGGTGCTGAACAGACATCACCAGCCATTCTCCAGCAGAGGAGTTACAATTCAATGACTCACTTACAGGAGACATACCGGGGGTATTGCTTCACCTTGGGCCTCAGCAATGCCCACCAGACATATATGGACTTGTGTTCACCAAGCACATGGGAGTAAGGGTATAAAACAGAACACAGTGGCCACATGTTTTGCCTTTCTCCTTCCCCCACCTATGCTGCAAGCAACAAGGACACTGAGAAGACTGAAGACTCCAACAGAAGAGACTGGCCCAGGTTTAAGGAACAAACCTGTATATTAAGGACTGCAATATCCAGTGGGGTGAGAAAAATTGCTTAATCTAGTTGTTGCCCAGTGTAACAGGGTTGAGAGCGTAGACTGCATGCTTACATTTTATTTTCTTTTGGTAAGTAACTCTGACTTTTTGCCTATCACTTATAATCACATTAAAAACTATCTTTTGTAGTCAATAGCTTTGTTTAACTGTTTATCTTTACCAGTGAGTTTGCCTGAAGTGTTTGGTAAGGGTGTTTGCTCAGGTTTGCAAAGGCTGGTGTATATCCACTTTCCATCGATGAAGTGGTGAACCAGTTAATAAATTTGCACTGCTCGTCTTGAGCAGTGCAGGACGGTATTCCTGAGGTACAAGGCGGGGGAGGGGGGGCGCGATTTGGCTGGTACCTTTCTCTGTGTGATTCATGAGTGGCTCTGGGAGCATTCATGCAATATAGCTGGGTGTGGGGCTCCACATGTGTTTGTGCTGAGTGATAACAGCACCTGGAGGGGCTTGCTGCTTGTCACTAGCAAAGCATTGTGAGAGACAGCTCAGGCTGGAGAGTTAAGGGGCACAGCGGTCCCACAGTCCCGGCTGCACCCCAAGGATCCCGTCACAGCAGGGTACTGCTGCGCCAACCTCATGGGTGATCTGGGCCTGGAGCACCCATGGGAAAAAAAGGTCGGTGCTCAGCACCCATCAGCAGTCCCCGTATTAATGCCTCTCCCTTCCCACAGCACCTCCTTCCCTCTGGCAGGCCCTGCCGATCAGCGCTTCCCCCTCCCGCCCAGTGCCTACCGCCTGCTGCGGATCAGCTGTTTCACGGCATGAGGAGGCACTGGGGGGAGGGGGATGAGCAAGGATGCAGCACGCTCAGGGGTGGGGTGGAACTGGGCAGGGAAGAGGCAACGCAGGGGCGGGAAGAGGCAGGATGGAGGTGGGACATTGGGGGAAGGGGTGGAGTAGGGATGGGGGCGGGGCAGAATCGGGGGGGAGCACCCCGTGACAGATTAGAAACTCGGCACCTATGAGCAGGATCCTCTCTGATGACCAAAGTTGCTTCAGATGTTGTGGAGAGGGAGTGGAAAGATATTAGGCAAAATCTCATATTTCCACCTTCCCAGGGCCACCTTTACCATATAAACAAGCAATGTTTTGATGTCCTAAGTAATAGATGCTTCTGCCTACGTGATGTAAGCTTACCCTTGGGGCAGGGTGACCAGAAGTTCCAATATTATCAGGACCATCCTGATATTAGGGGCTTTGTCTTATATGAGCAACTTTACTCACCCAGCCATCCCGAAAAAAAAAGTCCTGATTTTTCACGTTTGCTGTCTGGTCACACTACCTTTGGGTGATGGTAGAAGATGGCCCTGCATGCAAAACACGATCATGCTGCAATGCAATGACACCACAACATTCAAATCTTCCAAATGAAACTATGACATTACTATTTAGTATGGCAAACATGAACAGGATTGGTTCAAGAGGGTTCACTCAGCTCTGTCAGGAATCCTTGTCCTCTATTTCATAGGAATCTGCTAGACAGTCTCACAAAGCGGTCTTCACTGTAGAGCTAGACTATGTGATAGCTTTTGGACCGTAGCTCCCACACAGCTGGAAGACAAAAGACATAACAATGGATTCTCTCACACAGCATGCGTATCACTTCATAGCATCCACAATTACACACTGATGGGTGGTCTATTTTAATAAAGGTGACATGATCCATATGGCATGGGTTCATGATAATCAAGATATAAATGCAAATATAAAGAAATTAGACTGCTAAAATGTCCATTGAAATTAAGGAGAAAATTGTTTTCTCTTTTTGGCCCGAGTAGTTAGTCAATATTCAGCGCCTTGAATAATGGTTGTTTCCATTAGGAGATATTGATTATGCCAGTGGTTCCTAACCAGGGGTCTGGGGTCCCCTGCTGCAAGCACGTTTTAGGGGGTCCGCCAAGCAGGGCCAGCATTAGACTTGCTGGGGCTCAGGGCAGAAAGCCGAAGCCCCATCACATCTGGGGCTGAAGCCGAAGCCTGAGCAATGTAGCTTTGTGGGGGGGCCCTGTGGCATGGGGCCCCAGGCAATTGCCCTGCTTGTTACCCCCTAACACCAGCCCTGGCTTTTATATGCAGAAAACCAGTTATTGTGGCACAGGTGGGCCATCAAATTTTTATAGCATGTTAAGGGGGGGACCCTCAGAAAGAAAACAGTTGAGAATCCCTGAATTATACAAACTAAGTATTTCTTTGGTACAATCCTGTTTACTTATAAAGAATTTACATAAAGTCCTGTTTCCCTGAACACAGTAGGAACAAACAACAGCAGGCAGTTTCCTTGCTCACAGTTTCAAGCCTGCCTTTCCAGTGAGTCCTGTGCCAAAAAAACCCTCTGTGTCTCTGCTTCCTCCCTAGGCCATAATCACCACTGCTCCCCTCCGTTTCTGCCTCTCACACACACATCAGCAACTAATCAATCCTCCCACCCCTGCATCTGCAACTAGTCCCAGGGAAACCCTCAGACCATACAGTTTAAATCTGCTTAGTTTACCCATGCAGCTCAGTGCATTGGATGGCAGCCTTCTATTGTCTCAGCTATCACTACCCAAAGGGGCATTTAATTGTGTCTTCCATTTAGCCTGGAAGAAGGGAGCTTAGCACACCCATCAGCTTTACCCAGGTCTACAGCTCAAAGACGCATTGACTGCTGCCATTTTCATCTTCCAGGATAACAATATGTTGAGTTTTACTGGGGAAGTGGGGGGGGGGGAAGAGAGAGAGAGAATGAAGTAGTTTTTCTTCCCAATTAGATCTATTGTATAAATTGGCTGTAGAAACAGAATAATACAAATGATCCTGTTATTTGATGAATAGTAATAACTCCTCTGCCTTCAGAAGCATGAGCGCTTTTGTAAAGCTGAGATGCAAGAGATGAGTGTATCTCACTGGGTTATATCAGATCTCTTCTGGGTTTTTTACTGTTTGATGCCATGTAATGGACATGTTGTGTTTTATACATCAAAAATAAATATTAACATTACTTATACTTCACTTTCCAGCCTTGGAAAAGCATATAGGGCACAGTATGAGAGAATAAAAATAAATGCAGTAATAAAAATCCTACCCTTTTGAAATGCAAACACACATAACCAAGCGGCTGGACCCAGCTGTAACATGAAGTTAAAAGGGAAAGTAAAAAACATAGGAGTAACTTTAGTAAGAAATATCTTTAAAAAATAAAAGATTACTACTTTGCTTTCAATAGGGAAGGACAAAATTATTTAGAGGTATAATGGAGGAATGAATTTCACATGATAGGGCCACCCCAGGAAACATGGGATTATTTGTTCTTTTGGTTTTTATTTAGGAGGGGGAGGAAAATGTTTAGGAAAATATTTTACTAATGCACGGCTTTGTGGTAAGGTTTTTTGATTTGTCAGGTATTCCATGCCAATAAAGTATTAGAAATAGAACAAATTCCTTAACAAATTCTAGTGACATTATTGCAAACCCATGTGTTGCACCCAAAATGCACGTATATTACGTAAATCTCACCAGTGCTCCCTGCAGAACTAGGACTAAAGCCCTGCTACTCCAGCTACAAAACCACATGAACTAAAGCAGAAGTTCCAAAACTGTAGCCAGTGGATTACTGATGGTCCACTAAAAGCTGGCTTGCCACATAATGCTGGCTCCTTCTCCTCCTCATTTCCTGCTATGAGATTTCATTTCAAACAACTTAAAAATAATTACATATTATTTATCCATGTAAGAAATGGCTGTCGTTGCCACAGAGATGTAATATAATCTGAACAGAAGAAGTGATCTACATAATGGGGGGGAAGATGCGCCACAAGATAATGGGCCAAATCCTTAGCTGGTGGAAATCAGGATAGCTCCATTGAAGTTGAACTATGTTGAACTATGAACTATCCAGAGGAGGATCAGAATCAATATCTTCATTAAAATATAGTTCACACTACGAAAAAGTTTGAGAACCCCTAAACTAAAGGATATAGCCCCTAAAAAGTTGATGGTAGTAGTAGTTCTCCTGGGCTAACCATAAGCATCTCTCTCTCTCTCTCAGTGCTTTACAGTATATTGCTTTCAGTTTTTCTATTTTTATAATTTTGAAAAATTAAACCTTTTGGCTTTTTAAAAATGACTCCTTGGGAAATAGTATTACTCCACAATAATCAAATAAAAGTCTAGCTTTGCTAAAAATTGTTAATTCTTTTTCAAGCTACTACTAACCAGCAATATTCTGGCAGCTTTTAGTTTCTTGTTGAGAGATACAGATTAGATTTATCAAGTATTGCCAGTTCTCACTAGGAACTAAGTTGGCATGATTCAGCTGTGATGGACAAGAAGTTGAAGGGCTTTGATTTAAAATGCCATGAGACAGAGGAGAGAATTGAAAACACAGATTTAGTGCTGACAAGTTTAGCTTGAGAATAACAAAAGTGTGAAGTATGAAAGATCAAACTAATTACATCAAAAGAATACATACAACTGACCAAGCGGAGCCACCTATTCTCCAACATTCAGCAAAATCTTCTTCTAGTATTGACTTTAGATATCTTATAAAATTCAATGTTATATGCTGAAAACCAGAGATGAACCAGATCCCAAAGAACACATTCAGATCTTCATTTATAATTGCTCAAAGATGAAGGGCTTTGGATTTGTCCAGTTGGGTTTAATCAGTTGCAGAGCTATAAAATTTGGATCCTGCTACTCACAAATTCTGAGGGTGTTCCAATGCACGTGTTTAGTTCAGGACTATCTCTATCTAAAATCTTTTGTTCTTTAGATTTTTGGTGGGGATTCTTTGTTTTGTTGTATGAGAACAGAATATTTGGTGTCTCAGTTCACTCATTGTTTACGGCATTTGTTGTATCAATACTAATAAAAGGATAATTTTTTGCAAAAGTTTAGATTAAAAGTATGAGTTTGCGGGGTGGGTTTTTTTTTTTTTTTTTGAAGGTCTTTGGAAATCAAGAGAAGAGGAGATACTCTTTTGCACTGTTTTAGAAAACTGTTGCTGATCAATATTTTTGGAGTCCTTCAAAAAAATGCTGATCAGAAGATTGTAAAGTATGTACCTTTTGGTGTGAAATTATGAAGGCAAACTTTGAAAATAGGATATAAATCCAGTATTTGAGTTTAAATGCTTGATCGTATCCAGATTAAATGTCTGCTGGCCTGGTTTATAACTCTTACAGCAAAACTGAAATTTAGAGGTCTAGATAATGCATTTCTTTTTATTGACAATCCAAGTATTTATAGTACAGAGGCTGGACTTCAGTCTAGCCCCTCCTCCATCCCCACATGCTTGGTTGCCATGATGTTTATTTCCATTCTGGAGATGAAGCAAGCATCAGGATGTATCCAGAGGATTCAGATCCATAGAAATCTTCAACATTCTTAATGTGAACTTTGATTTTTCATTCTTTGCACTCTTTGTCTAAAATCACAACCATGTTTGTAATTATAGGTGATATTAAAAAGCAGGGATGGAGAGCTTCAGAATGTTCTGGTCCCTATTATAAAGCACTTGGGATATGAACAGGAGTGCCGCCAGCTTTTCTGCCGCCCTAGGCGGCGGAAGGTCCCGCCCCGAAATGCCGCCCCCCACAGAGGCGGCGAAAGGTCCCGCCGCCGAAATACCGCCGCGGTCACCGCCCCCCAAATTGTAGTGTCCGAGGCGACCGCCTAGGTCGCCTAATAGGTTGCGCCGGCTCTGGATATGAAGAGGTTCTGGTTAAAAATTTTCCCTTTATAAAATCGTGAATCACACATGCAAATAAATACAGCAAATAAGCAAACTTCTCTCCTCTCCTCCAAACTAGTGCTCCTGGCCACCTAATTTTTTCCCCCTCTTCAGTTACAAAGGTAGACACATGGGAGTTAATTTTCAAAGGATTATACCACGGTTTTAGATGCATGTCTCCCATTGACTTTTTAATAGGAGTTATCTGAATAAAACCCCAAAGAACACTACAAAAATGTATGCCTTGATAATTTTTGCTGTGAATAATGAGTGCTATGATTACAGGGGTGGGATGTAAGAGACGGAAAATAAGAAATTTCAACTCAAGGTGTCTTTATGACAAATGAAAGATGATTGGAAATGCCTTAGTGCAGGGATTAGTTTTCACTGCTGTTAAAGTGATTGATGAGTCTTGGAACTAGATGATTGCTGCTGGGTATGTAACCAAAGGGGGGTTTTAGAGTGGGAGTATGTATCTGGGAGAGAGAGAGAGAGAGAGAGAGAGAGAGAGAGAGAGAGAGAGAGAGAAAGTGTGTGTCTCTCTCTCTCGCATGGCTAAAAAAACTATAATTTTGCTGAAGCATAAATTCTTTGTTCTCTGTACCATGATATTAGATCATACTGCATTGTGAATCCAAGATCAAGCTTCAGCCATTCTATAATCATTTTGAAATTTGGATTAACTATTTTAATGAATTTGGAGATAGGTCTCGTTCTGGTTTATAAGAAATAACTCAATAGTGTTGTGGGCTTGAACAGTGACATTTTGATCTCTTTCCTACTAGTGAGTTCCCCCTTTCAAAACTCTTTCTAATGACGGAGCCCACCAGAGCAGAGCTCTGGGAAATATTTTCAAACCCACAGGAGCCCCAGCAGAAGCCCCAAGCCCTGGCATGCCCACAGGGCTAAAACCCCAAGCCCCAGTGCTCCCTGCGGTGCTGAAGCCCCAAGCTCTGGTATCTCCCCCATCCCATGGGGGCTGAAGCTCTGAGACCTCCCACCCCACAGATGAAGCCTGGAGCCTTCAATGGGGCGGCATGTGGGGCGGGGGCCTCCAGAAAATAATCTCTGAGAATTTAAGCTCTGGTGACACCTCATATTCAGTTTCCAGATCTAATCTGTCAGTAGGAGATGGCAACAGAGTAGGTTGTATCTGACTTGCTCTTGCCTCTCACCAAAAGCAGACTCTGAGCTAACTAATGATGGGATTGATAAACTCTGAAGAGATTCCAGGCCAATGTTCTGCATCAGTAATTGGATAATCAGTGGTGGATGCACTCTGGTGATTAAGGGTAGATTGAAGGAAACAGGAATCTCCTCCAAGGCCTGGTCTACACTAGGCGTTTATGTCGAATTTAGCGCCGTTACATCGAATTAACCCTGCACCCGTCCACACCACGAAGCTATGTAGTTCGACATAGAGCTCTCTTAAATTCGACTTCTGTACTCCTCCCC
>NW_020697116.1:0-8267 GCF_002925995.2 Terrapene triunguis
ATGAAGTGGGCTGTAGCCCACGAAAGCTTATGCTCAAATAAATTTGTTAGTCTCTAAGGTGCCACAAGTACTCCTGATCTTTTTGCGGATACAGACTAACACGGCTGCTACTCTGAAACCTGCCTTGGCAATGGTGCAGCATTTGAAAACAGGCCCGATGTCAAACTTTAAGAGCTTTAAGAGTCCGCAGTGGGCTCACAGGGAACAGTGTCCTCATGACAGGGGGCTACGGCAAACAGAAGGGGCCAAATGTAGCCCAGGCATAAAGAGATTACACTCCTATTGACTTCAGTGGGGCTTGAGCCTAGAGCTCAGGGATCTAGGTACTGTTCCTAGCTTTGTTTCTGGCTCACCTGTGTGACCCGGAAGAAGTGTTCAAAAGTGGCATCTGATTTTAGTTTGAGGGACTTCAGGCCTGATTTTCAGAGCTACCAACTCTCTTTGACGTCCACAGGAAATGGAAATCAGGCCCACAGCATCTCACATCAGGCACCCCTAACTGTGGCACTTAGGACCCTCCTGATTTGTCCAAGGCCACAGAGAGAGGCAGCATCAGAGCCGGGATTAGAACACCTAACCCCGATGCGCAGATTGCTAGGCAACGCATAAAATCTCTCTCTTTTTAATGCCTTAAAAAAGTAGCATTTGCTCAAAGGGCAATCACATTAGGCTGAGGGACTGGTGAATTTCCATCAAATCATAGCTGATAGGAAAAAATATCTATGTAGATAGTACTGTGGGTACAGGCTTTATCAGACGTACTTATCTCTGCAGCTAGTTTATGTCCTTTTCCAAGGCCTACTCAAACACTATGCTATATCAAGAAAAAGATCCTAAGAATGGTGTTATGAGAGTGTAGCATGTGGGTGTGTAAATATGAGCATATTTGTGCATAAATACACAGAAGGAGAGAAAAAGACAGAGGAGGAAGTATTTCAGGAAGGGTCTTGCTTCGTGACCAGGTGGTTCCTAGATCAGCCACTGAAGTTACTGCCAAAATCTCCTAGAGTTTCTGGAGTTCGCAATACAGTTAGAGGTGGGCCCAAGCCGAGAAACAGATCCGGATCAGAATTTGAAATGGGTTGAATCAAACACCTTTCCCGCTTGACTAATGAGGAAATTTGGAGTCCAGCTTTACAGCTGTTCCTTCTCTCTCTAGTGGAGGGAACAAATCCCCCAATACCCCTGAATCTTTGCGAGATCACCAATCCATGGCTTGGGCCCATCACTAGTATCTATGTTACTATGCAGGTAAAGCCAAAGCAATGATCTAAGGGATTTGTTTGTGATGCAAGATGCATCAGCTGCATCAAATTATTATTATAGTTGTTAGGGAAAAGTATCCGTAGGTAGATATTACTGTGGGTTACAGGATTTATCAGATTCAGGGCATTTCCTACAATTGTGAATTTCAACCCCGTAAAGTTTGACTGTCTTATAGGTCCCACAGCCCCATAAAGAAGGATCCCATGCTTCCTTTTCCCAACCCCTCACATCAGGGAGAGATGGAGCAGACCTCAGGGGTGGACGCATGTACCTAAGAATGTGGATTACAGCATGGACACCACATATTTGGAGCTGGGGAGCAGTAACTCTATGGAGTGCATTCTCCTTGGGATCCTGTGAATTTCCCACTGACCATCACTCCAGTTCCTAATGCTGCTCAGAGCAGAGAGTTACCTCCCCTTGTCCTCCATCCCCTCAAGGGGGTGTGGTCAGTGTATGTGTTCAGTAGAGGACCAATTGGCCATGCTGCCAGTGGGGAAAGAGGCCAGGGAGCAAAGGCTGGCACAGATCCATACGTTTAGGCCTAGTATTCACCATGGGTCTTAAGGCTCTACATGAGTGAGAGACGGCTCCTTTCTCACACACCTTGTGCATGCTAAGCTCTTTCCCCAGAGCCAAGAACTCTTCCTGTTGTCAGAGCTCCTCTCCTCCCTTTTGCAAGTGGTTGTTGATGCTGCTATTAATTTCTACTGTGGTAGTGTCTAGGGACGCCAAGCAGGGATCAGGGCCCCATTCCACAAGGCATTGTCTAAGCAAATACCACAGAGACAGTTCCTGCCCCAGACAGCTGACAATCCCCTAATGGGAACACCTTGCTCTCAATTCTTTTTTATACCAATCCTTGGGAGCAAACCTTACACTCCTTTTGGTCTTAAGCTGACATGCTGCTCCCCCCACCCTGCTCAGGGTCCTTTGTGAAGTTCAGCACAATGGCCACATTCTACCAATATAATCGCCTGCCAGCTCTCTCTGCATCAGACCATTTCTAAAATCTTCCAGCTGCAGTCACGATCTTGGCATTCAGCCCTGCATGATGCTGGCTGGACACCCTCAATTCCTATTGCTAGAAAGGGGAAGTTGCAGGTGCTTAGATCTTGGCAGGATCACATTGTAGGACTTTGGGCCAGAACCTGAGATGGTGCAAATTGGTGCCACTGGAGCTGCACCAATTTACATCCGTTGAGCATCTGGCCCAGAGCTCACGTAAAGGTGGCAACTGATAAATTCCTTAGTTCATGTTTCTCTTCCTGGGCATGTTTTGGCTTCTACGGGATGTTGAATGTTGCAATGTGACAACGGTTTCATTCCAGGGTCTGTCTCTCTCTCTCTGTGTGTGTGTGTGTGTATAAATATATATGGGAACTGCATATAATTTCAAGATTTGTATGGATTTTTTTTTAAAACCAAATGTAAGAACTGCAATTAGTAGTTTGCACTTGCTTCCCCATTGCCTGAGACTTTGCAAATGTCTTACAGTGTCATATTACTAATCATTGCTAGAAGCTAAAAAAAAAAAAAGATATTGGCTCAAATAAGCATGTGTTGCCTAATTTGAGAGAATCAATACGAAGAGGAAATCCAAGAAAGACATGTAATAATGATGCTGAAACTGAACCTTTCGTCTCCATGGTTACTGGAGAAATGGGACCAATAATGGAGAGAGGCCTATAAACTGTGGCAGGAGGGCTCATGGGAATTCCAACTCATTTAACCATGTGTTTGCTAGACAACATTTTAGACACCAGCTGTATCTGAATTGCACAGTGTGTATAGACATTATCATTCTTATTGACGACTGGCCGGCATTCTCAGCGTTGACTGGACACTGTTAGCTGAGAGATCTGAAGTCAATAAGGTGGGACATTTGTATATAGATATACATATCTGTGTAAATACATATTCTGAATGAACATTTGCTGTCTGGTTTATCATGGATGTACATAATTTATTCTTCATAGAGTACCATACATTTTGTAAATATCAGCACCAATTAAGAAAAAAATATGTATATTATTGAGGATTTATTTTGGCATCGGTTCTGTGTGGAAAACAAAGAAAAGCAAATAAATTTTGGACAGACTTGTCATTTTCTATGCATTTGAATGGTAAAAGACAAAAATCTCAACCCACTAAAAGTAGGATTCTCTCCCATCAGAAACTTTCCTGCAGTGGTCAGCTGCATACTCCTGAAAATGATGGAAGTGACTTATATTAATTAAATATTCAGACCATGCATAAGGAGGATATATTGTATGATCTGGACATTTTGCTGATTCCCTCCAAAGGGTTATAATCATGTAAATCTAAGGAACGAGGCAACTGCGTCTTTGAAAATTTCAACTAAGGTGGCTGCATTGTATTGTCATCATACACCATAGGTATCTTAGTACAAATGCTGAGTTGCCTGTTAGAAAGAACCATGTTACGTCACTGCATGGGGATACTGCAAGGATATTATTATTATTAATTTGTATTACAGTAGAATCTATGGGTCCCAGCTGAGATCTGGCTCCCACTGCATCAGGCTCTGTACAGATATGTATGCTGGAGTTTTCAAAAGATCCTAACGAGGTTGAATCCCCAAATTACCTTGAAATTAGGGCTCCTGACTCCTATCACGATATTAGTGCGAGACAGTCTCTGCTCCCAATAGCTTTCAGTCTTAATGGGCAAGACACGTAAAGGAAGAGAGAGGCATAAAGGGGCAGTAACTCTCAACACCAGGAATTGAACCTATGTTTTCCTGCTTCCTACATCACCGCCCTAACCATAGACACACACTGGCTTGCTTGAGCAAGTCCCCCCCCCCAGGCCAGGTGTTAGTATGCAGCCACTCAGGCTAGGTCTACACTACAGCGGGGGGTCGACCTAAGATACGCAACTTCAGCTACATGAATACCGTAGCTGAAGTTGCGTATTTTAGGTCGACTTACCTGGCTGTGAGGACGGGGGAAAGTCGACCGCTGCCGCGCTGCCGTCGACTCGGCTGCCGCCTCTTGCCACGGTGGATTTCCGGAGTCGACGGCAGAGCGATCAGGGATCGATTTTATCGCGTCTTCACTAGACGCGATAAGTCGATCCCAGAACATCGATTGCCTGCCGCCGGACCCTCCGGTAAGTGTAGCTATACCCTCAGTGTTCTGTTTAAATGGCGGTGGTGGTGATGTTCTGGCATGCTTGCTCTTGTCCCTAGAAAGAACCACATTTTAGACAGATAAGAATTCTGGGAACCTTGCAGAGAGCGTCACATTTTATTCTAAAATACTGGCCCAAGGAATGGGAAGAACATTTGAGAAATGAGCAGATTACTGTGCTAGCAACGAGCTGTCTATGGGAAAATAAACTGAGTGCTTGCCAGTCCCCCCCATAATGTCTAACAGGATCACAGGTGTCCGTGGGAAGCTTAGATTAATTTGCTGAAGAATGTAAGCTTGTCTCATTAAAAAAAAACTATAATTCAGTTTACAGGATGTCAATCTAGCATTATTCCCCCCTGCTGCATAACAGCTTGGGGAAAAAAAATTGGGGTCAAATTGTCCGCTGGTGTTCATGCTTCAGGGTTTAAGCCAATCTCTACCTAGTAGAGATCATGGGAGACAATGTAAGGGGCAGATTATCACACATCTGTCTATAGTGAGGATCTTAAGCCTCCCTCTGAAGCTGGCCACTGTCAGGGATAAGACGATGGACTTCAGATCTGATCCAGTCTGGCAGTGCCTATAGTGTCAATTGACTTAGTTCCTCTGAAATCAATGTAGTTACGCTGATTTGCACCAGCTCTTGGTGTCTAAACCATTTTCCATTGCCCCCCAAAATTCACTCTCCTACAACTTTACTTGAAGGGCCACAGTTGAACTCTGTTAATTGTCACTTTGCTAATCCTCTAACCTGTCAATTCTCACCTAAATAAACCAATAGATCCCCCGCTCTTCTAAGCCAATACTTCACAGCAAGAAGCAGAGTGCAGCGATGAGGTCAGAACTCGTTATCTCCCACAGGTGGCAGTGTTTCTAATGGTTAGTCCACAGGGCTGGAAGTCAAGAATCCTGGGTTCAGTTTCTGAGTCTGCTACTGACTTGCTGCGTGACCTTAGTCAAATCACTTCACCGCTCCGTGCCTCAGTGTAAAATGGAATTAATGATATTTAACCCATCTTTATAAAGCATTCTGAGCTCATTGGATGGAAAGAGTGATATAAGTACAGAGTACTAGTATTAACTTTACAAAATATACTGTGGTACATCTACCAATATGCCAGAAAGTATTCATATAAATAATTGCAAATAAATTATACTTGTCAAAAGAAACGGACTACTTTTTTTTTTTTTGGCTGCCATGGGGCTGATTTTTTAAAAATATGATTTACTTACGTGCTCATAGACTCATAGACTCATAGACTTTAAGGTCAGAAGGGACCAATATGGTCATCTAGTCTGACCCCCCGCATGATGCAGGCCACAAAAGCTGACCCCCCCACTTTCCCTTAGCTCTGCTGTTGAAGTCTCCAGATTATGATCTAAAGACTTCAAGTCGCAGAGAATCTTCCAGCTTGCGACCCCTGCCCTATGCTGCGGAGGAAGGCGAAAAACCTCCAGGGCCACTGCCAATCTACCCTGGAGGAAAATTCCTTCCCGACCCCAAATATGGCGATCAGCAAAACCCCGAGCATACAGGCAAGATTCTCTAGCCAGACCGTCATTTTACCAGCGATGGCCGTTATTGCCTAATTGATTAGAATCACGTAATCCCATCAAACCATTCCCTCCATAAACTTATCTAGCCTAATCTTGAAGCCAGAGAGGTCTTTCGCCCCCACCGTTTCCCTCGGAAGGCTGTTCCAAAATTTCACCCCTCTGACGGTTAGAAACCTTCGTCTAATTTCAAGCCTAAATTTCCCCACGGCCAGTTTATATCCATTCGTTCTCGTGTCCACATTAGCACTGAGCTGAAATAATTCCTCCCCCTCCCTGGTATTTATCCCTTTGATATATTTAAAGAGAGCAATCATATCCCCCCTCAGCCTTCTTTTAGTTAGGCTAAACAAACCAAGCTCCTCGAGTCTCCTTTCATAGGAAAGGTTTTCCATTCCTCGGATCATCCTAGTGGCCCTTCTCTGTACCCGTTCCAGTTTCAGTTCATCCCTTTTAAACATAGGAGACCAGAACTGCACACAGTACTCCAAGTGAGGTCTCACCAGCGCCTTGTATAACGGAAGCAGCACCTCCTTGTCCCTACTAGAAATACCTCGCCTTATGCATCCCAAGATCGCATTAGCTTTTTTCACAGCCACGTCGCATTGCCGACTCATAGTCATCCTGCGATCAACCAGGACTCCGAGGTCCTTCTCCTCCTCAGTCACTTCTAACCTATGCGTCCCTAGCTTATAACTGAAATTCTTATTAGTCATCCCTAAATGCATCACCTTACACTTCTCATTATTAAATCTCATCCTATTACTAATACTCCAATTTACAAGGTCATCCAAGTCTCCCTGCAGAATATCCCGATCCTTCTCCGAGTTGGCAATGCCTCCCAACTTTGTGTCATCCGCAAACTTTATCAGCCCACTCCTACATTTGGTTCCGAGGTCAGTAACGAATAGATTAAATAAAATCGGACCCAGAACCGAACCTTGAGGAACCCCACTGGTGACCTCCCTCCAATCTGACAGTTCACCTTTCAGTACTACCCGCTGCAGTCTCCCCTTTAACCAGTTCCTTATCCACCTCTGGATTTTCCTATCGATCCCCATCTTATCCAATTTAACCAATAATTCCTCATGCGGAACCGTATCAAACGCTTTACTAAAATCGAGGTATATTAGATCCACCGCATTTCCTTTATCTAGGAGGTCTGTTACTTTCTCAAAGAAGGA
The DNA here is from genome assembly GCF_002925995.2 of Terrapene triunguis. NCBI lineage: Eukaryota > Metazoa > Chordata > Testudines > Emydidae > Terrapene > Terrapene triunguis. The sequence continues at coordinate 7,163 of NW_020697116.1, forward strand.
GATCAGGTTGGTTTGGCACGACCTGCCTTTTGTAAACCCATGTTGTAATCTGTCCCAATTGCCATTCACCTCAAGGTCCTTAACTACTTTCTCCTTCAAAATTTTTTCCAAGACCTTACATACTACAGAAGTTAAACTAACAGGCCTGTAGTTACCCGGGTCACTTTTTTTCCCCTTCTTGAAAATAGGAACCACATTAGCTATTTTCCAGTCCAACGGTACCACCCCCGAGTTTACAGATTCATTAAAAATTGTTGCCAAGGGGCTCGCAATTTCTCGCGCCAGTTCCTTCAATATTCTAGGATGAAGATCATCCGGTCCGCCCGATTTAGTCCCGTTTAGCTGGTCAAGTTTGGCTTCCACCTCTGATACTGTAATGTCTATCCCCCCTCCTCTATTCCTCTCTGTCCTACTCCCTCTATTCCTAATCCCTTCATTAGCCTTATTAAAGACTGAAGCAAAATATTCATTTAGATATTGTGCCATGCCTGGATTATTCTTAATTTCCACTCCATCCACATTCTTCAGTGGTCCCACTTCCTCTTTCTTTATTTTCTTCCCATTTATATGGCTATAAACCCTCTTACTATTGGATTTAATTCCCCTCGCAAGGTCCAACTCTACACGGCTTTTGGCCTTTCTCACCGCATCCCTACATGCTCTAAACTCACTAAGGTAGGTTTCCTTGCTGATCCCTCCCTTCTTCCATTCTCTGTACGCTTTCTGTTTTTTCTTAATCGCCCCTTTGAGACTCCCGCTCATCCAGCTAGGTCTAAATCTCCTGCCCACTAATCGTTTTCCCTTTCTCGGGATACAGGCCTCAGACATCTCATGCAACTTCTGCTTGAAATAATCCCAGGCGTCATCTGCCTTTAGATCCCTAAGTATGTTAGCCCAATCCACTTCCCTAAGTAGTTGCCTTAATTTATTAAAGTTGGCCTTTTTGAAATTGTAAACCTTAGTTCTCAAAACCCTCAGAAGAATTACTTATTACTTGTATTACAGTGGCACTTAGAGGCTTAAACTGAGATCACTGCCCCATTGTGCAAAGCACTGCACAGGCATAGAGTAAGAGGCAGTGAGTCTCTCTCCCAAAGAGCTTAGG
>NW_020697117.1:0-2699 GCF_002925995.2 Terrapene triunguis
AATATCTAGAGCAGATCTTTTAAAAACATCCAATCTTGATTTTAAAACTGTCAGTGATGGAGAATCCACCACGACCCTTGATAAATTGTTCCAATAGTTAATTACTTTCACTCTTAAAAATATACACCTTATTTTCAGTCTGAATTTTTCTATCTTCAGCTTCGAGCCATTGAATAGTGTTATACCTTTCTCTGCTAGATTGCAGAGCCCATTATTAAATATTTGTTCCCCATGTAGCTACTTAGAGACTGTAATTAAGTCAATCCTTAAGCTTCTCTTTGTTAAGATAAATAGATTGAGCTCTTTGAATCTATCTCTGTAAGGCATGTTTTCTAATCCTCTAATCATTCTCGTGGGTCTTCCCTGAACCTTCTTCAATTTATCAACATCCTTTTTGAATTGTGGCACCAAAATCTGACACAGTGTTCTAGCACTAGTCACACCAGTGCCAAGATTCACTCAAGAGTTCTAAAGGAAAGCAAATATGAAATTGCCGAACTATTAACTGTGTTATATATCCTATTCCATAAATCAGCCTCTGCACCAGATAACGTTAATGGCATGGTTAATGTAATGCCATTTTTTAAAAAAGGCCCCAGAGGCGATCCTGGCAATTAAAGGCCAGTGAGCCTAACTTCAGTACCAGGCAATTTGGTTGAAACTGCAGTAAAGAAAAGATTGACCAGACACATAGATGAACACAATATGTTGGGGAAGAGTCAACATGGATTTTGTAAAGGGAAATCATGTCTGATCAATCTATTATAATTCTTTGAGTGTGTCAACAAATATGTGGACAAGGGTGATCCAGTCGATATAATGTACTTGGACTTTCAGAAAGCCTTTCACAAGGTCCCTCACCAAAGGCTATTAAGAAACGTAGGCAGTCATGGTATAAGAAGGAAGGTCCTCTCATGGATCAGTAACTGGTTAAAAGATAGGAAATAAAGGGTAGGAATAAAAGGTTAGTTTTCACAGTAGAGTGAGGTAAATAGAGGGGTCCCCCAATGATTTGTACTGGGAGCAGTGCTTTTCAACGTATTCATAAATGATCCGGAAAAAGGGGTAAGCAGGTATGTGGCTAAGTTTGCAGATGATACAAAATTACTCAAGATCGTTAAATACAAAGCAGACGGTGAAGAGTTACAAAGGGAACTCACAAAACTTGGTGACCAGTCAGCTTAACTTCAGTATCCAGAAAGATAATGAAGCAAATAATTAAGCAATCAATTTTCAAACATCTAGAAGATAATAACGTGATAAGTAACAGTCAGCATGGATTTGTCAACGCAAATAGAGTCAAACCAACCTGATAGCTTTCTTTGACAGGGTAACAAGGCTTATGGATAGGGGGGAAGAGGTAGATGTGGTATATCTTGACTTTAGTACGGCTTTTGATACTGTCTTGCATGATCTTCTCATAAACAAACTATGGAAATTCAACCTAGATGGAGCTACTACAAGGTGGGTGCATAACTGGTTGGAAAACCATTCCCAGAGAGTTGTTATCAGTGGTTCACAGTCATGCTGGATGGGGATATCAGGTGGGGTCCCACAGCGTTCAGTTCTGGGTCCGGTCCTGTTCAATATCTTCATCAGTGATTTAGATAATGGCATAGAGAGTACACTTGTAAAGTTTGTGGACGATACCATGCTGGGAGGGGTTGCAAGTGATTTGGAGGATAGGATTGTAATTTAAAATGATCTGGACAAACTGGAGAAATTGTCCAAGGTAAATAGGATGAAATTCAATAAGGACAAATGCAAAATATTCCTCTTGGGAAGGAACAATCGGTTGCACACATACAAAATGGGAAAGGACTGCTTAGGAAGAGGTACTACAGAAAGGGATCTGGGGGTCATAGTGGATCACAAGCTAAATATGCGTTAATGGTGTAACATTGTTGCAAAAAAAGCAAATATCATTCTGGGATGTATTAGCAGGAGTGTTGTAAGCAAGACACGAGAAGTAATTCTTCTGCGCTACTCCACGCTGATTAGGCCTCAATTGGAGTATTGTGTTCAGTTCTGGGCCCCACATTTGAGGAAGGATATGGACAAATTGGAGAAAGTCCAGAAAAGAGCAACAAAAAAGATTAAAGGTCTAGAAAACATGATTGAAAAAATTGTGTTTGTCTGATCTGGAGAAGAGAAGACTGAGAGGGGACATGATAACAATTCTCAAGTACATAAAAGGTTGTTACAAGGAGGAGGGAGAAAAAAAGAATCTTCTTAACCTCTGAGGATAGAACAAGAAGCAATGGGCTTAAATTACAGCAAGGGAGGTTTAGGTAGTACATTAGGAAAAAGTTCCTAACTATCAGAGTGGTTAAGCACTGGAATAAATTGCCTAGAGAGGTTGTGGAATCTCCATCATTGGAGATTTTTAAGGGCAGGTTAGACAAACACCTGTCAGGGATGGTCTAGATAATACTTAGTCCTGCCATGAGTGCAAGGGATGGGACTGGATGACATCTCGAGGTCCCCTCCAGTCCTATGATTCTATGACTTTGGCAAGAAAATGACAGATTAAATTCAATGTTAACAAATGCAAAGTAATGCACACTGGAAAACGTAATCCCAACTATACATACAAAATGATGAGGTCTAAATTAGCTGTTACCATTAAAAAAAAATCTTAAAGTCATTGTGGATAGTTCTCTGAAAACATCTGCTCAATGTGCAGCAGCAGACAAAAA
>NW_020697118.1:0-5260 GCF_002925995.2 Terrapene triunguis
GGTAAATGCCGGCCTAAATTATTCAGCGGGCGGCTTCCCTTGGGGGCACGTGATGGATGGATGCCGGGGGTGGGGCGGGGGGTGAGCTGCTGGATTTTGCCTCCTACGCAGAAAAGGCTCGGGAGGTGCAATGTCAACCCCGCCGTTCTAGATCAGCGGAAGCCAAATCTGCCCCCCCTGTGTTGGGGGGGGAGGAGAAACCAGCCCCTTCGGTCTAGACCTGGGGGAGAGACCCTGCCCCTAAGTTCTTGATCAAGTGAGAGGGAGGCAAAGCAGCCCCGGTGGTTTAGATCCGTGGATGAGGGGAGCCCGGCGGTATCTAGATCCCCAAAAGGGAAAAGCCACCTGTGAGTTCTAGAACCGTGTGTGAGGGAACCCCTTGGGTTCTAGATCCAAAGAGGGGGAACCACACCCTGTAGTTCTAGAGCCACAGGTGAGGGAACCCCTCTAGAGTTCTAGGGGCGAAGCTGCCTGCGTGTCTAGATCTCCGGGTGAAGGAAAGGGCCCCGAAGTTCTAGATCCCAACAGAGGGGGAATCTGCTGTTAGGTTCTAGATTATGGGAGGGGAAAGCTGCCCGGCTGTTCTAGATCCCAGGAGGGGAGACGCTACCCTGAGGTTCTAGATCTTGGGGGTGTGTACGGCTTGACTGGCCCGACGCCTTACTCCGGCCCCAGGTCAGAGCCGTGCGATTCAGGCTGCAGAGCGCCTGAGTCCCGGGGAAACCCTAGCACCAGAGCCCAGGAGCCCACGCCGAGGGGCCCAGCGCTAGGAAGCTGGCAGGGCTGGGGAAACCCCCAAGCGCCTAGAAGCTAAACCTACATGGGTCCCATGTTCAGACCTCACCTGCTGAGCTAAAGGAGAATCTCCCTTAGCCGGGTCAGTACAGGGGCTCTGACACAGAGCGGGCAGCGCACACGCACAGAGCGGGGCCACTCCCCTGCAGCAGAGGGCAGTTCGCGCGCACACACACACACACTCACTCTCTCTAAGCTTCTGGACACTGGATGAAACTCCCAGGGTGCGGCTGCCGGCCCGATCCCCCGCCCCTCCCCTGCCGCCCCCCATGTCTCCACGTTACCACAACCCGGCCTGGCCCAGCTGTGCCACACGGCTGGGCGCTGAGCCAGGCCCCCGCAGTGACAGGGACTTTGGGGCCTCATGCGGAACCGGGCGGCTGAGGCGCTGTGACAGCTGAGGTCACAAAGGACGTGAACGGACGAGAAAACAACTGAACAACTCAGGGACCCCTCACCCGGCACAGACGCAGTCACCTCTGGGGTGGGGCGCGGGGGTTGGGTATACAGGGACTCCTTGCCCGGCGCTGGGATGCGGCCCCTCTGGGGTGGATGCAGGGGTTGGGTATACGGGGACCCCTCACCCGGCACAGACGCAGCCACCTCTGGGATGGATGCAGGGGCTGGCTATAGTGGGCCCCTCATCTGGCACTAGGATGTGGCCCCTCTGGTGTGGGGGCTGGGTATACGGGGACCCCTTGCTTGGTGCTGGGACGCAGCCCCCCTGGGGTAGGGTGCGGGGGCTGGGTATACGGGGACCCCTTGCTCGGTACTGGGATGCGGCCCCTCTGGGGTGGAACATGGCAGCTATTTAACACCCAGGTGTATTTGAAGACAGTGCTGGACGGGGGATCATGTGGCCTGGGTTCTGTCCCCCCTCTGGAAGGGGTGTAGGGTCCAGGGGTTAGCACAGGGGTGAGGGGGCCTGGAAGCCAGGACTCCTGGGTTCTCTCCCCAGCTGCAGTGACTGGGGCATGGAGCAGCAGGTGGCTGAGTGTGTGTGTGTGAGACACCCCGCCCCGCACCCCCTTCCCCCTGATTCCTTCACACTCCTCCTCTCCCCTCAGGTTCGAGGCTCCAAGCTAAAGAATTTTCCAGCTAAGCTAATTAAAACCCCACACACCCCCCCCCCCCCCCCCCCACTCCACCCCCCCCCCCCCCCCCCCCCCCCCCCGGCTTTCAGCCCTCCCCCCCCAAATCCCCCGGGAACCAAATCCTGTGTCCCGGAGCCGAGCATTTAGCGTGGAAATAATTACAGAGCTAACACAGGCATCTAGGGGATGGAGCCCGGCAAGGGTGGGGAGAGAACAGAGACATGCCACACACGGCGACACACAGAAACATGCCAAGACACACAGAGACATGCTACACATGCCGAGACTCATGGTGACACGCAGACACGCTACACACGCCGAGACACATGGTGACACGCAGCCACAGACTACACATGCCGAGACACATGGTGACACGCAGACACATGTTACACATGCCAAGACACACACAGACACATGAAGACACATGCAGAGCCACACAATGACATGCAGACACACACTACACACATTGAGACGCACAGTGAAGTGCAGACGCACGCCGAGACACAGGGTAACATGCATACATATGCTACATACACAGAGACAGACGATGACACACAGACAAGTTATACACGCTGAGACACATGGTGACACACAGACACACACTACACATGCCAAGACACACAGTGACATGCAGACGCCACACATGCCGAGACACACGGTGACATGCAGACACGCCACACACGCCGAGACACACAGTGACATGCAGACACATACTACGCACACAGAGACACGCGGTGCCACACAGACACCACACATTCTGAGACACACGGTGACACACACAGACACACTATACATGATGAGACACGGTGACACACAGGCACATGCGACACATGCCGAGACACATGGTGACACGCAGACACGCCACACACGCCGAGACACACAGTGACTTGCAGACACACGCTACACACGGTGACACACACTACCCACGCCGAGACACACTATACAAGCCCAGATGCACAGGGCACATGGCGAGACACACGCCAACACACAGACGCACGCTACACATCGGCCACATGCTACACATGCCGAGACATGCACACACTACACATGCCAAGACACATGTAGACACGTCTCAATCATCTGTAAATATTCTAATCCGGCCCCAGAGCAGGGACTGGCTGGCTTAGGGGGGTGGGGAATGGGGCCCGGGGCCTTTCCCCTCTAGGGGGCACCAGCTACCACTGTACTCTGGGGGTGAGGGGGGGCCCAGTCCCCGGGGCAGCCAGCCGGGCTCTCCGAGGTGTGTTGGGGGAGGGATGAGGAGGCCGGGCCGGGCCAGGCCGGGAAAGGAGGATGGGAACAGAGGGGAAGGGAGGGAAGAAGAGGTAGAAAGAGGGTCCCTCTCTGCACATCTCCCCTTCCCAGAGATCCCGGCTGCCCCAGCCCCAGCCCCGCCCAGCGGGGGGCACTGTGGGGAGTGGGGCAGGGGGCAGCAGCTGTGTGTGTGGGGGGGAGACGAGCTCATTAAATCCTGGGGCAAGTTGAGAGAAGGAGGAAGAGGGGAGTGGGGGCTAGTGGTTAGAGTGGGGGGGGGGGGCGGGGCGCCGGGGCCTCCGGGGTTTTCCCCGGGGCTCGGGGGGGGGAGTGGGGGCTGGTGGTTAGAGTTGGGGGAGGGGGCCTGGGAGCCAGGACTCCTGGGTTCTATTCCCATTATCTTAGTCCCTCCCCGCACTCATCTGCGCCTCAGTTTCCCCAGTCGGTGCCCACAGCGGGCGAAGGCCACGCGCTGTAAGTACCTCAGCGGGGAGAAGCAGGAGACGGAGCGTGAAGAGCCACGTGGGCAGCGAGCCAGGGACGTGTCAGTGCGGCCCCCCCGGGAGCGTCCCTGTGCTAGGGCCCGGCCATGTTCCCAGCTGCACCATTGCCCACCCGCCGGTGGGATACACAGCTCCCCCCCCCGAGATCTGGCACCCCCCAACACAGCCACAGGGACTATTTGCTGAGGCGGAAGGAGACCGCTGCGGTGGGGTTCCCTGGCATGGGGGTCTCGCTGGGAAGTTGGGGGGACCCCTGGTGCTGTTTTCTATGGGGGGGGGAATCGCGCTGGTGGGGGCTGGGGGGAACCATAGTGCTGTTCTCGGGGGGGGGGGAATCTCACTGGTGGGAGCTGGGGGAACCATAGTGCTGTTCCCTGGGGGGGGGGATCTCACTGGGAGGGTCGGGGGGGGGACTCCTGGCCTAGCCCTGGCTGGTCTCAGCGGCTCTAATGAGGCGGGTGTGATATTTGCACTCGCGGCTGGTGTGAAGATAAACACACACGGCGTGGGGCCGGCTGCCAGCCTGCCTGAACAGATGGTATTTACCATCAGCCAGGGGGTGTGTGGGGGGGTGTATGTGTGGGGGTGAGGCTCCAACTCTGAGCTCTGGGGCAGGGGATGGAGCCAAGCTAGGGAATTACCTGAGGGAGATGACGCTGAGCCCCCCACCCTCCCTCCCCCCAAAGCAGGATGCCCCTCACTCCTGATCGCAGCCCCCTGCTAGCCCAGCTGTGGGATCTCCCAGGGAACATGGGGGGGCAGCCCCATGGGGTGCTCTTTGCACCTATAGGGGGTGTGGGAGGGGTACAGGAACAATGGGGGTCATGCGGGGCGGGGGAGTGCAGGTGGGCGGCTGTAGCCTGTGTGGGTACGTGGCTGTCCGGGTGGAGGCTGCCGGGCCTCGACGTACCATCGGCTAGCACCCGCTCCAGACACAGCAGGGTGCGCTACAAGCCCTGCCTCAGTTTCTCTTTGGCCTGCTGCAGCCCGAGCAGTGACTCGACCCACCGGCGAAGCCTTTCACCCCTTGCAGGGTAACGATGCCCTTGGGTGGGGTCCGACACAAACAAGAACCGACTGATCCTTCGGCCCAGCTGGGCTCTGCACCTGCCTCCTTCGATGGGACAGGGTCAGTCCCCTCACCTCAGCTCTAGGGCTCCCTCTCCCCCCCCCCCCCCCGGCCTCCTGAGAGGCAGCCACAGGATCAGCATTCACCTCCCAGCTCCTCCACCCCACAGGATCGCATTTGGCTGCTGGTGTGCAGGGGTGCGGTTGTGTGTGTGTGTTGCTGTGTGGATGTAGTCCTGGGGTTGGTGGGTGGTGGTGTGCTTGTGTGTGATAGCCTGCAGGTGTGGTCTAGGTGCTGGGGTGTGGTGATGTGACTATGTATATTGCTGGGCGGCTGTAGTCTAGGTGTTGGTGTACTTGTAGGTGTTGCTGGGCAGGTGTGGTCTAGGAGTTGGTGTGTAGCGGTGTGATTGTGGGTGTTGCTGGGCAGATGTAGTCTAGGTGTAGTTGTGGGTGTTGCTGGGCAGGTGTAGTCTAGGTGTTGTGTGTAGTGGTGTGTTTGTGGGTGTTGCTGGATGGGTGCAGTCTAGGTGTTGGTGTGTAGTG
>NW_020697118.1:5270-5856 GCF_002925995.2 Terrapene triunguis
TTGTGGGTGTTGCTGGATGGGTGCAGTCTAGGTGTTGGTGTGTAGTGGTGTGATTGTGGGTGTTGCTGGCTGGGTGAGGTCTAGGTGTTGGTGTGTAGTGGTGTGATTGTGGGTGTTGCTGGGCGGGTGTGGTCTAGGAGTTGGTGTGTAGTGGTGTGATTGTGGGTGTTGCTGGGCGGGTGTGGTCTAGGAGTTGGTGTGTAGTGGTGTGATTGTGGGTGTTGCTGGGCAGGTGTAGTCTAGGTGTACTTGTGGGTGTTGCTGGGCAGATGTACTCCAGGGGTTGGTGTGTAGTGGTGTGATTGTGGGTGTTGCTGGACAGGTGTAGTCTAGGAGTTGGTGTGTAGTGGTGTGATTGTGGGTGTTGCTGGTAGGTGCAGTCTAGGTGTTTGGGTGGTGGTGTGATTGTGTGTGTTTTGTGCATGTGTAGTCTAGGTTTTGGTGTCTGTGGCTGTGCAGGGTTAGCCTAGGTCTTGTGTGGTGGTACGATTGTGCATGCATTGCTGTGCGACTGTAGTCTGGGTGGTTGGTGTGCGTCACCGTGCTGGTTTGCCTGCATGAGGCTGTCCTCTTTTCACGCTGTGGT
>NW_020697119.1:0-26278 GCF_002925995.2 Terrapene triunguis
AGCTCTCCTGACACCAGTGGATACAAGATTATTATTCAGTGTTAGAGGGATGTGATTAAAGCAAGATAGAGGAAAGTACCCAAAAGTAAAATGGAAAGATCTTACCTTAAAATGTCTTTGTTTAAACAAGAAAAAAATTCCACACTTGACAGATTCTTAAAATCGACAATCAATAGAAAACAAAACTAACAATGTATCTTCACTCACTGTCACCAAGATTGACCAGCCAGAATTAATCTTATTGACCATATTAATGTCCTACCTTCCCTCTCCCTCATAAACAAACCAACCCATAAGCATCTCTTCTCTCTCCACAAGCCAAAGCCAATAGATGGATTTTCTAGTATGCCCAGAAAGTCAGAGTGAGGAGCTAGAAGCCCCAGGGTATGTCTACACTGAAATGAAAAACTGTGACTGGCCTGTGCCAGCTGACTCAGGCTCACAGGGCTTGGGCAAAGGGGCTGTTTAACTGCAGTATAGATGTTCGGGCTTGTGCTGGAACCCAAGCTTTGGGACCCTCCCACCTCACAGGGTCACAGAGCCTGGGCCTGAGCCCAGACATCTACACTGCAATTAAACAGCCCCTTAGCCCAAGCCTCAAGTCAGCTGGCATGGGCCAGACGTGGGTTTTTAATTGCATTGTAGATATATGTTGAGCGCCCCTCCTAGAGTTGGAGCTCCCAGAGCACCTAGCCCCCTGGCTCCATGGCAGGGAGCCTAGAAGCCCTGCCTCCAAGGCACTCAGCATGGCAGGGCTGCTAACCCTGGAAACTCTGGGGTTCCTGGCAGTCTGCATGGTGGAGCTATCCCACTGCTGGGGACACTGGTATCCCAGGTAAGCTGGCAGGAAACCAGGCAGCTTCTGACAGAACCCTGCCTGCATTTCGGAGAAAATTGGTTAAAACCAAATTGTTCACACAACCACTTAGGTTTTGATAAAATTGGCATTTTCCAGCAAAAACCTGTTTTGTCAGAAAATTCCCAACTAGTTCTAGTCCTGACTATTACTGATGATGTAACCAACTGTGGACATACACTCTAAATGACAGGGAGAGATATAGTCCTGGCTAGGTTTTCAGATAGCTTTCCCCAGCCTACCAGCATCATTTTAGTGATATCTGAATCAAACAGCAATTTAGGGCCTCCTACCTAGGTTTAAAAAGGAGCTAGTTATTTCTGGATTCCCCTTGGGAGCTCACACCCAATCCCCCCCCCACCTTGCTGTGCACCCCAAGGGATTCATGCCCACCCCTCAATCACCGCGACAGGTGGGTACCCCCAGGGTGCTGGAACTAGGAGAGCAGCAGCACCCCAAGCTTGAAGCAATAATAGCAACTAAATACCTGGCTTCCATCATGGGCTGTGTTTACAAGTTTGTGCGATGACTTTCAGCACCCAGCCTATAAACAGTGTTCTGGTGCGGCTGGTGCAGGTGCCTCACACCACTCTCCGGCCCTGGAGGACTCATGCCCACCTCCCCCCCACCCCCGCCCTGCTTTGCTCGGTGCCCCTCAGGGGCTGCAGCCCCCATCGACCCAGAGCCTGCGGGTTGGTGGTGCCCTCCCAGCTCCCGCCCACACCAGCCCCCTGCCCCGCCAGACTCCCCTCACCTTGTTCCTCCTCCACCATCCCGATGGTGCCGCCCGTGTTGATCACCAGCACCCGCACCTGCACCGGTGCCCTGCAGCCGCCGCCGAGCTCCAGGGAGCCCGAGCGCTGCAGGCAGGCCGGGCGCGGGGTGCAGGAGAGGGCTCTGCCCAGGGAGAACCCGCCAGCCGACGGCGCCGCTGCCTCCATCCCGGCCACAATGAGACCGCTACCTCCCGCGCGTCAATGCCATGCGGGGACCTGCCGGCTGCCGGCGCCGCCCCTTTCCGGATCGCCCGCCCCACAGGCGGGGCCTCCAAGGGGCTCGCCCGGGAGCGGGGCGGGGGGAGACGTATCCATGCCGGGCCCGGGTCGAGTGATCTGCTGCGCTGGTCCTGGGGCGGGAAGGCTCGGACCCCCCCCCCGCCCTGGCCGGGACCCTCGGGGAGACAGACCCACACACCGGGGCCTGGGGGGGCGGTACTGCCCCCCCCCCGCAACCTGAAACTGGTCAGTGACAAGGTCCCCTCGGTCCATGGGCCCCAGCCCCCCTCAACCAGCGGGCGGAGCCAGCGCCTGGGCCTGCCGTCCCCAAGGACAGCCTGCTGCCCCCTGCTAAACCCGCCAAGCCAAGAGAAGCGGCCCCGCCCGTGTGCTCGGCCTTTGACACCCTGCCCGAGGAGACACCGGCCCGGCAGGGGAGCAGCGAGCTGCGGAGAGCCAGCCGCCCAGGCAGCCGCGGAAAAGGCATTTGAGTGGGCATCTTCTGGGACTGGCACCTCTAGCAGACCCCCAGTTACGGGGATCACAGGGAATATCGAGTGAGGGGGAGTAACCCGATTAACATGAAATAGAGTTTGAAAAAATTAAAATGAGTCAGCTGAGGATTTCCCCAGGCTGAAGGTATCGCACAAGACCAAACTTGGTCCCTCATTCCTCGTTCCCTTGTCCTTATTAAAAAGCCAACTGGGGGCGGGGGCTTATTAATATAAATTTAAATTTTCAGAAGGTTCATAAAAACAAATGTGTGAATTTTAAATATACTTTTTTGAGACACAAAGACCACCCCATATCACCCACTGTCATTGCCTTATAATTTGAATGAGTGACATTTAAGGATGTGTAAAATTGCAAACTACCTCTCTGGCCATCCCAAGTGACACATCGCTTCTGTTCGATCTTTCTGAAATAGCTGGAACCTAACACCCTATGACCCTAAGCTTCATCTCTATATAAAGCACTGTCAAAAATAGTTTGTCATGTTCAGGCAGTCAAAGCTAATTACTTATTCTAGGAACAATTACAAAATTGAAAGCAGGGTTGTAGCATGTGGCAGCATTTTGTGCAGAAAAAGCAATTTAAAAAAAAAGCCTTTAGATAAGGAACTGGAATAAGGGTCCAATTTCAGCCTCCTAAGAAACATTTACCACAAAGCTAACATAAAAGCTTCTACAAGCCCCAGACTCTTGGTCCAAGATGTAGGTGGTGTGGCTGGAGGAAAGGGGACATGGTCAGGATGCTGCTGCATCCACATAATTCCCAGTTGCCAAAGTGATCTTTGGGGTTACTGGCAGCTGCAGAGTAGTCTTCAGAGGACCAAGCTACACTTGCATTCTCCACCCTTCACATAAAAACACAAATCTGTATCAAGCACAAATTGGCCAGTCCTGAGCATTTGACTGACTACCTATACAAGACTGAGAAGTGTGATATGGTTAATATGTTACATTTGAACATGCACAGAATTAGGCTACAACATAGACCCCTGTGAACGTGCACAATGGAAATATTGAATACGGATTAGAATTTTACTTCGGAGAGGAGATACATAAAAATGTGTCAAATAAAGGACTCTGGAGAAGTTAAAACTTCCAACAAGTTTTTTTTAAAAACCCTTTCTTCCCCCTTCCAAATTATACTATTTACAATCTACCTCAGTAGCACAACATTAGTTGGATAAATTAAATCTGTCAAAATTAATTGAAGATGAACTGGAAAAATCTAGCCTGGCAACCCAAAAATGAACAGAGAAAGCTCAGAAGTATGTTGGATTTTATAGTTCTTCACCTTTTTAGGCCTTCTGGTGTTAATTGTCTGCCATTTTAGCAAACACATAGTGGGGTATTAAAATCTGGAAAATTAACACCAGGGTAAAATAAGCTTCCATTATTGCCCATAAAATTTTGTGCTTTATTGCTCTCCTAAATCTAGACTGCATTTAAAACAATAGGAAACTCTGTTTTCTGCGTTTTTCATAATACTGTATATTTCATATTGTAGAAATTTCCTTGCTATTCCATTTTTAGACACTAGAGGACAGTGTCAATTTACAACAGGGATCTAATTGTAAAGAGACTAAAAGCTGCATTGCATCTTAATACTGTCTCAAGAATTTCCACATCAGATTTGCTCAGTTTACTTAATTGCCAGCTCTGAAAAAAATCACCACAGGATCTGAAAAATAAACCAGGTTCTCACTTTTTCCTACAACAAGACTAGTAATAAAGATTATTACTAACTAAGCAGATATTTCTCTATTTACTTACTAGGATCACACATGTCAAGAAGGTGTCTTATTAACAGTCATAGGCGTCACTGCAGAATCTTCAGAATGATCTAATGACACAGACATGTCATTTGAGGTGACCTGAAAGATATTTTGTCACTTAGAAGAAGTCAAAGCCCGGTCAGTATTCAAGTTAGCGTGACCAGACAGCAAGTGTGAAAACTCGGGACGGGGGGTGGGGGTAATAGGCGCCTATATAAGAAAAAGACCCAAAAATCAAGACTGTCCCTATAAAATCGGGACACCTGGTCACCCTAATTCAAGTAGAATTTGGAAAAATGGAAATGGCGTAGGAATGTGATCTGTTGTAGCTTTTTCTGCAAAAATAAATGATAGGTGTGGAAGAGGCCACTTCCAAAAATTCTAAAGCTGCAGGGATGTGTAACTTGGGACGATGCAAGAAGTTGTTTGTCATTTGCAGGAAATCAAAGCCAATTCCTTATTGTGAGGAAAAGGGAAGTGGGTATGAGTGTCACACAGGTCAGTGATTTCCATAGAAATTAAACTTTGTTTCAGAGAGAGTCATTTCCCAGCTATTTCAGAAAAATCTAATGGTCATATGTATGTGTCACTTGGGATAAGTGTAGACTTCAACATTGATGCAAAAATGATTACTGATCAAATTCTTATATTCTTAGATCGTTACAAACTTGTCTGCACTATTATTGAATTTTACGAAATACTTAATCACACACAAGATGCTTGCAGAATATCGTAACTCACATGCTCATGTATCAGTTGTTCGAGCTAGCCAACAGGAGCAGCAAACGGAGGTTTTGCGAGGGAGTTCTCCAGGAGAGAGGAAGTAACTATATGACCCTTGGGGTGAGTTTATTGTCTGTCTGTTTGTTTGTTGTGTGATTGCTGCTTGCCTTGTGCCTGCTTGACTGAAGTAATATTAGCAACTGAATGCTTAGCTTCCGTCATGTACAGTATTTACAAGTTTGTTCAATGGCTTTCAGCACCCCTCCTATAAAGAGTGTACTGGTGTCACGGGTGCCTCACATCATTCTCCTGCCCTGGAGGATTCAAGCCCACCTCACCCCCTCTGCCCTGCTTTGCTAGGTGCCCCTCAGGGGCTGCAGCCACCATCACAACACACACACTGCCCTCTTGGCAGGCTGCAGGCCCCTTCGGGGTTCGACTCAGAGCCTGCGGGTTGGTGCCCTCACATCCCCTCTGCCCCTCCAGTGGATATAGTGTATATTGTACAAGTATAGTGTACATGGACTTTCAGAAAGCCTTTGACAAGGTCCCACACCAAAGTCTCTTAAGCAAAGTAAGGAGTCATGGGATAAGAGGGAAGGTTCTTTCATGGATCAGTAACTGGTTAAAGACGAGAAGCAAAGGGTAGGAATAAATGGTCCGTTTTCAGAATGGAGAGAGGTAAATAGCAGGGTCCTCCAAGGATCTATAGTGGAACCAGTTCTGTTCAACATACCCATAAATGATCTAGAACAGCGAGGTGGCAAAGTTTGCAGATGATACAAAATTGCTCAAGATAGTTAAGTCCAAAGCTGAGTGCAAAGAGTTACAAAGGGCTCTCACAAAACTGGGTGAATGGGCAAGAAAATGGCAGATGAAATTCAGTGTTGACAAATGCAAAGTAATGCACATTGGAAAACATCATCCCAATGATACATACAAAATGATGGGGTCTAAATTAGTTGTTACCACTTAAGAAAGAGATCTTGAAGTCATTGTGGCCAGTTCTCTGAAAACATCTGCTCAATGTGCAGCGGCAGTCAAAAAAAAGTAACAATGTTAGGAACCATTAGGAAAGGTATAGATAATAAGACAGTAGATAATATAATGCCACTATATTGTAGCCAATGATTTTAGTTTAGTATCCATTTATTGTGTGATGTTATGATTAATCAATATGTAATATAACTTATTCACTGTGTGTTAATCAGAGTTTATTTGTAGGATTACAAAAGTATAAGATTGATCAGTATTTAGAGGAACTAGGTAGTAGACATGAGTAAGACAAGCTGAAACGCAAAAGCCTGTGGGCTGAGGCCTGCAAGACTTTAGCTTAGCTATTTTAGGCCTTGGAAACAAGAAATGATGGTGTAAGTCAACAATAGAGAACTAACCCGAAAGATTATAGGAAAAGAGGTACCAACTGGTAATATTGCGAAAGTATATTAAGCTGGGAAGATTGAATTTAAATTATAAAGTGCTGTAACAACAAATATTGTCTCTAACACATGCCTTAACCGCAAGATAAAAGTGGTACGTCAATATTAACAAGAACCTACATAACCTATAGAATTCAGTATCCCTTATATTTTTAGGGGACACAGACGAGTAAGAAAGAAAGAAAAGACGGTTACTCACCGTTGTAACTGTTGTTCTTCGAGATGTGTTGCTCATATCCATTCCAGTTAGGTGTGTGCGCGCCGCGTGCATGATCGTCGGAAGATTTTTACCCTAGCAACACCCGGTGGGTCGGCTGTGGAGCCCCCTGGAGTGGCGCCGTTATGGCGCTGGATATATACCCCAGCCGACCCAGCGCCCCCTCAGTTCCTTCTTGCCGGCTACTCCGACAGTGGGGAAGGGGGGCGGGTTTGGAATGGATATGAGCAACACATCTCGAAGAACAACAGTTACAACGGTGAGTAACCGTCTTTTCTTCTTCGAGTGCTTGCTCATATCCATTCCAGTTAGGTGACTCCCAAGCCCCACCTAGGAGGCGGGGTCGGAGTGAGACATTGCTGTGTGCAAAACCACTGACCCGAAAGCAGCATCGTCTCTGGATTGTTGCACCAGCGCATAGTGAGTAGCGAATGTGTGGACCGAAGACCACACTGCAGCTCTACAAATGTCCTGGATCGGGACTTGAGCCAGGAAGGCAGTCGAGGAGGCCTGGGCCCTCGTGGAGTGAGCAGTGAGGCGTGGCGTTGGTACACCGGCCAGGTCGTAGCAAGCACGAATGCAGGACGTGATCCAAGAGGACAGGCACTGTGAAGAGACCGGTGAACCTTTCATCCGGTCGGCCACCGCAACGAAGAGTTGCGTCGTCTTCCTAAATGGCTTTGTACGGTCAATATAGAAAGCCAGGGCCCTGCGAACGTCCAAAGAATGTAAACGCTGGTCTTGACGAGTAGCGTGCGGTTTCGGATGGAAGACCGGGAGAAATATATCCTGGTTCACGTGGAAAGGCGACACCACCTTTGGAAGAAAGGCAGGATGGGGGCGAAGCTGCACCTTGTCCTTATGGAACACCGTGTAAGGGGGCTCGGATGTCAGCGCCCTAAGTTCCGAAACGCGCCGTGCTGAGGTGATGGCTACGAGGAAGGCTGTCTTCCAAGATAAGTACAGGAGTGAGCAGGTCGCCAATGGTTCAAACGGAGGCCCTGTGAGCCTGGAGAGGACGAGGTTGAGGTCCCACGTCGGAACCGGCTGTCGTTGCTGTGGGTACAGCCGGTCTAAGCCCTTGAGGAATCTAACGACCATCGGGTTAGAGAAGACCGAGGACGTGAGTTCTCCTGGGTGGAAAGCGGAAATAGCGGCGAGGTGAACCTTGATTGAGGATGTCGCCAAGCCTTGCTGTCTTAGGGACAGGAAGTATTCCAGTATCAAGGGGATAGGAGCCTGCGAGGGAGACGTAGCGCGTTGCTCACACCAACAGGAGAACCTCTTCCACTTGGCTAAATAAGTGGTCTGCGTAGAGGGCTTTCTACTTCCCAGCAGGACCTGTTGGACGGCCTGCGAGCATTGTCGCTCTGAGTGACTCAACCATGAAGCATCCACGCCGTGAGGTGGAGCGACTGCAGGTCGGGGTGACACAACCGGCCGTGGTCCTGAGAGATGAGATCCGGACTCAAGGGGAGCGTGATCGGCCTCTGTACTGACAGCTCCAGCAGTGTGGTGTACCAGTGCTGTCTCGGCCAAGCGGGAGCGACTAGAATTACCCATGCCTGGTCCCTGCGGATCTTGAGCAGCACCCTGTGGACCAGCGGAAATGGAGGAAAGGCGTAGAACAGAAGGTCTTTCCATGCCATGAGGAAGGCGTCTGACCGAGAGCCTGGGGCTCGCCCGTGTAGGGAGCAGAATGCCTGGCACTTCCTGTTGGCCCGAGATGCGAACAGGTCGATCTGGGGAAATCCCCACCTCTGGAAGACGGAATAGATGATGTCCGGGCGAATCGACCACTCGTGCGTCTGGAAGGACCTGCTGAGACGGTCCGCCAGCGTATTCTGGACTCCAGGCAGGAATGACACCGTGAGATGTATCGAGTGGGCGATGCAGAAGTCCCACAGGCGAATGGCCTCTTGGCATAGGGGAGATGAGCGGGCTCCGCCTTGCTTGTTGATGTAAAACATGGCCGTGGTGTTGTCGGTGAGAATCAGCACGCAACGGCCCTGTAGGAAGTTGAGGAAAGCCTGACAAGCCAGGCGCACCGCCATCAGCTCTCGGACGTTGATGTGCAGGGCTAGTTGGGACGCGGACCACAGGCCTTGGGTATGGTGCTCCCCCAGGTGAGCGCCCCATCCTAGAGATGAAGCGTCCGTAACTAGGTGGAGGGAGGGCTGTGGGGCGTGAAAGGGCACTCCTGCACAGACCGCCGTGCGATCCGTCCACCAGGTGAGGGAGGCCAAGACCGAGGCCGGAACCGCGACCACCATGTTCAGGTCGTCTCGATGAGGACGGTAAACCGATGACACCCAAGTCTGCAGTGGGCGAAGTCGCAGCCTGGCGTGCCTGGTTACGTAGGTACACGAGGCCATGTGGCCCAAAAGGGCAAGGCATGTTCTTATGGTGGTAATTGGGAAGGCCCTGAGTCCTTGAATGACGCTTGAGATGGTATGAAAGCGGCTGTCTGGCAGGATGGCTCGGGCACGTCTGGAGTCCAGGATTGCTCCAATGAACTCTATTCTCTGAGTTGGTACTAGAGTGGACTTCTCTCTGTTGAGTAGAATGCCCAGCTCGTGGAAAATGTGTGTCACTGTGTGGACATGAGCCTGCACTTGGTCTCTGGTGCGGCCGCGTACCAGCCAGTCGTCCAAGTACGGGAACAGCTGTATCCCTTGTCAACGAAGGAAGGCCGCGACGACTGCCAGGCACTTTGTGAACACTCTGGGAGCCGAGGACAAGCCGAAGGGAAGGACTGCGAATTGGTAGTGCACCCTGTTTACTACAAATCGCAGGAAGCGCCTGTGGGGCGGATAAATCGCTATATGGAAATAAGCGTCCTTCAAGTCGAGGGCGGCGAACCAGTCTCCAGGATACAGTGAAGGGATGATGGTCCCCAATGATACCATGCGGAACTTCAACTTTACTATGAATTTGTTGAGTCCGCGCAAGTCTAGGATGGGCCGCAGACCCCCTTTCGACTTGGGTATCAGGAAGTAGCGGGAATAAAACCCCCTGCCCCTTAGCTCCGATGGAACCTCCTCTATGGCCCCCATAGCAAGGAGCCCAAAAACCTCCTGTGTAAGGAGTTGCTCGTGAGAAGGGTCCCTGAAGAGGGACGGGGAGGGGAGTGGGAGGGGGGGGGGCGAGGAAAACTGGAGGGCGTATCCCCTCTCCACCATGCGAAGGACCCAGCGGTCCGATGTTATAAGAGACCAAGCACGGTGGAAACGGGAGAGGCGATCCCGGAAGGGGGGAACCGAATCCTGGAAGCCGGTTGAGGTGCCGTCCTCGACCACACCTTCAAAAGGTTTGCCTAGGCCCTGAAGGTGGCCTAGGCTGGCCCTGGTTCTGACCGGGTTGAGGGCCGGTCGACCTTCGCCTACCGCCTCGACCCCGCCTCCTAGCAAAGTCCTGTCTTGGACGAGGCGGGGGAGGGTAGAACCGCTGAGGTTGGGGCCTGAAGGGTCTGCGCTGAGGCCCTGGGACATGCATCCCCAGGGAGCGCATCATTGTCCGGGAGTCTTTGAGATTTTGGAGCCTAGAGTCCGTCTTCTCCGAAAAGAGGCCCTGGCCCTCAAACGGAAGGTCCTGCAGGGTCTGCTGCAGTTCAGGTGGCAAGCCTGACACCTGGAGCCAGGAGATTCGCCGCATTGCTATCCCCGACGCCAGGGTCCTAGCGGCCGAGTCTGCTATGTCAAGGGAGGCCTGCAGGGAGGTGCGTGCCACCCGCTTGCCCTCCTCTACCAAGGCCCCGAACTCTTCCCTCGATTCCTGGGGAACCAGCTCTTTAAATTTCCCCATCGAGGACCACGTATTAAAGCTGTAGCGGCTCAGGAGCGCCTGCTGATTCGCCGCCCGCAGTTGCAGTCCGCCAGCCGAATAGACCTTGCGTCCAAACAAATCGAAGCGCTTAGCGTCCTTCGATTTGGGCGCAGCAGCCTGCTGGCCATGGCGCTCCCGTGCATTGACTGATGAGACCACCAGTGAGCACGGTTGGGGGTGAGTGTACAAGTACTCATGTTCCTTGGAGGGCACAAAGTACTTCCTCTCAACCCCTCTGGCCGTGGGCGGAATAGAGGCCGGGGTTTGCCAGATGGTGGTGGCGTTCGCCTGAATAGTGCGGATCAGCGGTAATGCCACCCTAGATGGAGCATCCGCTGAAATGATGTTCACAATGGGATCATGGACCTCCGCAATCTCCTCCACCTGGAGGTCCATATTGCGAGCCATGCGGCGCAGCAGGTCCTGGTGGGCCCGAAGGTCTATAGGAGGCGGCCCAATGGCGGATGTACCCGCTACGGCCTCATCAGGCGAGGACGAGGAGGATGCCCCCGGTGGCAAGGGGTCCAATGGCTGATCCTGCTCCAGGTGTTCCTGGAGCTGGGCATCGCCTGCCCCCTGGTCCATGGCCTCTGCCGGTGTGGGCACTGGAGCTTCCACGCCCCTTGGAGGAGGGCGGGAGATGGTGGACTCTGGGACCCTGGGCTCAGAATGGCCCGAGCGGGAGGCAGATAGCCTGATGGTAGGCCCAAGGAGTCCAGAAGGACCAATGCGCAGGTCCCTGCGTAGGGTCGTCGGTCTCCTGCAGGTGGCCGACCTCCACTGCATCCGACGAGCGCGACGCCGATCTCGACGGCCACGGCGGTGCCGAGCCCGACGCCGTCGGCACCGGATGGTACGGTGCCGATCGGTGCCGGCCGTAAGGCGATCTGTCTCTGTGCGGTGCCGGAGAGCGGTGCCGGGATCTGGATCGGTGCCGGTAGTCCCTCCGGTGCCGGGATCCCGATCTGGAGCGGGACGACGATCGCGAAGAGGCGTGGTACCGGGAGCGGCCCCTCGAGCCCGAGTGGCGCTCGTACCGGTGCCGGGAGCTGCGTCTCGAGCCCAATCGGTGCCGGTCGTCGCGACGGTGCCGAGATGTTGAACGGCGCCGCGAAGATGATCTGGGCCGCGAGTACGACCGGTGCCGAGGTGATATTCGGCGCCGGGACTCCGAGCGGCGTCGGGACCTGCTCCGGGATCTGGAGCGGTGCCGAGAGACTTGAGCTGGCGACGGTGGGCGCATCAGGGCAGGCTTGCCTCTGGACTGCGGCACGCGTGGAGCCACCGGTGCCGGGAGTTGTGACGGCGCCGGCTCCGTGAGGGCGATCAGGTCCCTCGCCGTCGCAAAAGTCTCCGGGGTGGAAGGGAGACAAGGTTCCACCACCAGCCTTGGTGGTGAAACAGTCCGCACCGGACTCAACGGCCTCGGTGCCGGAGTCGACGGTGTGGCCGCCTGCCTTTGGCGGTCCAACTGCGGACGTGGCTCTACCCCCGGCACCGGGGGAGCCGGTATCTTCACGGCAGCAACCTCCCGCGCCTTGGTGGCCTTCTTATGGCCCGGAGAAAGGGATCGGCGCCGAGGCTCTTTAGGCGGGCGCGGTGCCGACGTCGGCCGGTGCCGAGCTGTCTTTTCCGCCGCACCGGTCGGGGCCGCCGGGGCGCTGCGCACCGAAGCGCTCGGTGCCGGGACAGGGCGCGCCGAGGGAGGATCCGGACTCAGAGCCGCCTCCATCAGGAGCTGTCGGAGTCTGAAGTCTCGCTCCTTTCTTGTCCTCGGCTTGAAGGCCTTGCAGATAGGGCACTTATCTGCGGGATGAGCCTCCCCAAGGCACTTCAAGCAGGAACTATGCGGGTCGCTTGTTGGCATATGCTTCCCGCAGGACGCGCACGGCTTAAAGCCAGGAGCCTTGGGCATGGGCCCGGCTGTGCGCCGGGGGGGAAAAAAGGGGGAAAAACCCCCTAAACCCCCGATAACAAATTTACAACTATAAATACACTACACAACTAACTAACTAAGAACTTGAATAACTATATATACAACTAACTATAATAACAATAACGAGAAGCTAGGGATAGTGAAGAGCAGCTATGCCGCGGTTCACTGTTCCAACGACCGTCAGGGGCGGTAAGAAGGAACTGAGGGGGCGCTGGGTCGGCTGGGGTATATATCCAGCGCCATAACGGCGCCACTCCAGGGGGCTCCACAGCCGACCCACCGGGTGTTGCTAGGGTAAAAATCTTCCGACGATCGTGCACGCGGCGCGCACACACCTAACTGGAATGGATATGAGCAAGCACTCGAAGAAGAATTAACACTTTCATGTACATGCGAAGAATGTAGGTATAGACAGACTCTCATTATAAGAAAGGGTGCCTAGAGCAGGAAAATTGAGCTTCCTATGGAAAACTCCAGCAGGAACCACTCCCATATTGATGATCAATCCATGAGAGGGCCAACAGACTAACATCATCTAGGAGGATGTGGGTATGTCTGTAGGCATAACTGGTACATTGTACTTATCTTTAGGAATTGTATATGCTGTAACATTTATAACTTTGTTGGTAACTTTAATAAAACTACTAAAAGATAGATGCTTTTGTACTTGTATGTGTTATTTGCCTATGGTTTCATGTGTTCCTATGGACTCTAGATCCAACAAGCCTGTCTCCTATTTCCATCTCAACCTCAGTCCAAGTGTATATGTTTTTAATATATAAGGCAACACCTCCTCCCTTTTTTCCCTGCCTATCCTTCCTGAACAAGCTGTACCCTTCTATACCAATATTCCAGTCACGCGTATTATCTCACCAAGTGTCTGTGTTGCCAACTATGTCATAGTTGTGTTTATTTACTAGCATTTCAGGTTCTTCCTGCTTATTCCCCATATTTCTTGCATTAGTATACAGACATCTAAAATACGGATTTGATTTCCCCCTCCTCCCCCCGTTTTGTCTTGTCTCTCCCTTATCCCTGGCCCATGCTCCCCCGAAATTCTGGCTTTTCTCCCAGGTCTCCATGTTTTTCACTTACCTGTGGGCTTTGGTCGCCTGCCCCTTTCGAACCTAGTTTAAAGCCCTCCTCACTAGGTTAGCCAGTCTGTATCCATATGAGTAAGGGGGGATATGATAGAAATCTATAAAGTCATGAACGGTGTGGAGAAAGTGAAGAAGTAAGTATTATTTATACCTTCACATAACACAAGAACCAGGGGTCATCCAATGAAATGAATAGGCAACAGGTTTAAAACAAACAAAAGGAAGTATTTCTTTACATACAACGCACAGTCAACCTGTGGAGCTAGTTGCCAGGGGATGTTGTGAAGGCCAAAAGTATAACTAGGTTCAAAAATAATTAGGTAAGTTCATGGAGGATCAGTCCATCAATGGCTATTAGTCAAGATGACTAAGCCTCTGACTGCTAGATGCTGGGACTGGATGACAGGTGATGGATCACTCGACAATTGTCCTGTTCTGCTCATTCCCTCTGAAGCATCTGGCATGGAAGACAGGATACTGGGCTAGATGGACCATTGATCTAAGCCAGTAGGGTCGTTCTTATGTTCTTATTTAATTATATGAAATGTTCACGCTAAGGAGTTAGAATGTACAGGAAATAAATGATCTCTGTATCCTCAGGACAGATGTCCCAAATTCCTGCCTTTTGATATTCTGAATAGAAACCTGAATAGTTACACTGGGACTCATGATACAAAGTGCATCCTCTGACTCAGGAAAACTCCAGAGAATTTCTAGATGTTCCTTAGACTCAATACTCTACTATCAGTAGACACATATTCCTTCCCTTTCTGCCTCCTGGCTATGGAGCAGAAAAACAAACTCCCTGCTACAGCATGGGAACAAATCTACACAGACACGCCCCTAGAGCCCCGACCAGGAGTATTCTATCTGCTACCCAGATCCATAAACCTGGAAATCCTGGACAACCCATCATCTCAGGAATTGGCACTCTTACAGCAGGATTATCTGGCTATTAGGACTCTCTCCTCAGACCCTATGCTACCAGCACTCCTAGCTATCTTCAAGACACCACCGACTTCCTGAGGAAACTACAATGCATTGATGATCTTCCTGAAAACACCATCCTAGCCACCCTGGATGTAGAAGCTCTTTATACCAATATTCCACACGAGGATGGACTACAAGCTGTCAGGAACAGTATCTCTGATGAGGCCATGGCACACCTGGTGGCTGAGCTTTGTAACTTTGTCCTCACCCACAACCATTTCAGATTTGGGGACAACTTATACCTTCAAGTCAGCGGCACTGCTATGGGTACCCGCATGGCCCCACAGTATGACAACGTTTTTATGGCTGACTTAGAACAATACTTCCCCAGATCTCGTCCCCTAGCACCCTCCTCTACTAGCACTACATTGATGACGTCTTCATCATATGGACTGAGGGGAAGGAGGCCCTTGAAGAATTCCACTTGGATTTCAACAGTTTCCACCCCACCATCAAACTCAGCCTGGACCAGTCCACACAAGAGATCCACTTCCCGGACACTACAGTGCAAATTAGTGATGGTCACATAAACACCACCCTATACCGGAACCCTATTGACTGCTATTCTTACCTACATGCCTCCAACTTCTATCCAAGACACATCACATGATCCATTGACTACAGCCAAGCCTTAAGATACAATCATATTTGCGCCAATCCCTCAGACAGAGACAAACACCTACAAGATCTTTATCAAGCATTCTTAAAACTACAATACCCACCTGGGGAGGTGAGGAAACAGATTGACAGAGCGAGATGGGTACCCAGAAGTCACCTACGACTGGACAGGCCCAACAAGGAAAATAACAGAACACCACTGGCCATCACGTACAGCCCCCAGCTAAAACCTCTCCAGCACATCATCAACGATCTACAACTTATCCTGGAAAACGATCCCTCACTCTCACAGACCTTGGGAGGCAGGCCAATCCTCGCTTACAGACAGCCCCCCAACCGGAAGCAAATACTCACCAGCAACTACACACCACACCACAGAAACACTAACCCAGGAACCAATCCCTGTAACAAACCCCATTGCCTCCTCTGTCCCCATATCTACTCTAGCGACACCATCATAGGACCCAACCACATCAGCCACACCATCAGGGGCTCATTCACCTGTGCATCTACTAATGTGATGTATGCCATCATGTGCCAGCAATGCCCCTCTGCCATGTACATTGGCCAAACCGGACAGTCTCTACGTAAAAGAATAAATGGACACAAATCAGACATCAGGAATGGTAACATACAAAAGCCAGTAGGAGAACACTTTAATCTCCCTGGACATTCAATAACAGATTTAAAAGTAGCCATACTTCAACAAAAAACACTTCAAAAAAAAACTTCGAAGAGAAACTGCAGAGCTACAATTCATTTGCAAACTTAACACCATTAATTTGGGCTTGAACAGGGAGTGGGAGTGGCTGGCTCACTACAAAAGCAATTTTCCCTCTCTTGGTATTGACACCTCCTCCTCAGTTATTGAGAGTGGACTACATCCACCCTGATTGAATTGGCCTTGTCATCACTGTTCTCCACTTGTAAGGTAACTCCCTTCTTCATGTGCCAGTATATTTACGCTTGTATCCGTAATTTTCACTGCATGCATCTGAAGAAGTGGGTTTTTTACCCATTAAAGCTTATGCCCAAATAAATCTGTTAGTCATTAAGGTGCCACCGGACTCCTCTTTGTTTTTGTATTTACATCTTTATAATACTAACTCTGGCTAAACCAGGCAAAGGTGAGACTAAGCTCAGATCCCTTAAAAGCCAGTTCACCCTGTAAAAATTTGGGCTTAAATTTAAAGAATAAAAATAAATTAATATGACATGTTATTTCCAAGCCAGGAGGCCAACCTCTAAAAGCATATTAATATTTTATAATCATTTTACAACTTGGCACAATGTAAAGGAAATGGTGAAGGTGAGCAGTAACATGTGAAAAGCAAAAAAATCAGCCATCAAGTAATTATATCTCAGTCAATACAGTTCCTAGTCAGATCTTTCTCTAAAAATAATAATAATAGGATTTCAGATATGATTTTGGATAAGAACTTTTCCTAATAAAGATTAAAAGGGCCTTCAGCCAGACTTTTTGAATTGTCACACTCAAAGTTGATTGTGATAAGCAACAGAGAGCGTTTCCTAGGAAAGAAAATGTAGATGAAAATCTGTTCTACTGCAACTAATAAAAATAAATGTAGAATTTCTGAAAGATGCCACTTTGGCAATTTATTTCTAGGTGTTGTGTGTATAGAAAGTTTGGCCACTTTTCTTTAGGGGTCTAAATATGGACTTAGGTGCCTAACCTATAACCACCCAAGTTTGAAAAATATTGGCTTTCAGAAGTGGGGGACCAGCTTCAGCTGTAAGAAGTCAGTTTGGTTTCTGTGCTCACTGCTGAAAAGGGTACCTATTTTTGATATGATTACATATCCCACAGGGAGAACAATGCTATAGTGATGGGTGCATGCATGAACTATGAAAATATCCACAACGAAATGTGGCAAAAGTTTATCATTCACTGTATTTGACTTTTATGGACAAGGGTGATTTTATTCCCCGCGAGAGATGCTCCTCACTACAGCTG
This sequence comes from Terrapene triunguis, assembly GCF_002925995.2. Lineage (NCBI taxonomy): Eukaryota > Metazoa > Chordata > Testudines > Emydidae > Terrapene > Terrapene triunguis. The sequence goes on from NW_020697119.1 coordinate 16,959, forward strand.
AAATTAGAGCTGGGCAAATAATCGATTTTTCAGTGTGGTGGCTGAACCAAAAAATTCAGAAAAAAAAATTGTTTTGGGTTGACCCAAAACAGAAATTTCTTGATTTTTCTTCTCAAAAGAAGAATACATTCTGGGTCAAACTAAATGGTGATTTTTTTGGACCCCAAATGAATTTCTTTCCAGTTATTTAAATTTCATTTTATTTGAGTGCTTTTACGCTTTTTTGTTTTTTAAATAAATTGAGCAAAATTTTCAAAACAAAAAACATTTTTACTTTAAAAATAATTGGTTTGACAAATTCAACCCAAATTCACAAAGTTTTGGTCCATCCAGAACTTCAATTTTCAGTGAATAAACGATTTGTCCAATAAACTTTGCCCAGCTTTACCTGAAATACACCTTTGTGAAAAGTGCCAGCAAAAGTCCTATGCACCAGATAAGTACTGAAAATACAGCTTAAAAAGGACTGAACTGACCCTGTGCACAGGGGTGAATTTAATCTGTAGTGAAGAGCAAATCCAAGGGAAGAAGCTGCATTATCCCTCCTACATATACACGGAAAGACAATATGAAATGGCAATCCTCCCTTGAGTGACTTATTATTTATGCAATGAAGCTTATAATGCCCTGCTAGAGCTAACTTTCCTGCATACTAATTAAAGGTCTACAGCAGTGCTTCTCAAAGCCAGTCCGCCGCTTGTTCACGGAAAGCCCCTGGCGGTCCGGGCCGGTTTGTTTACCTGCCGCGTCCGCAGGTTCGGCCGATCGCGGTTCCCACTAGCCGCGGTTCGCCGCTCCAGGCCAATGGGGGCTGCGGGAAGGGCAGCCAGCACATCCCTCGGCCCGCGCCGCTTCCCGCAGCCCCCATTGGCCTGGAGCGGCAAACCGCGGCCAGTGGGAGCTGCAGTCGGCCAAACCTGCAGATGCAGCAGGTAAACAAACCGACCCGGACCGCCAGGGGCTTTCCCTGAACAAGTGGCGGCCCAGCTTTGAGAAGCACTGGTCTACAGTGTTGCTATACCACACATGTACACGTATCTATTGTATAGATAGAATTATAGATAGTTTATGATTGTATAAAATTCATGGCTAACATTTTCAGAAGTGACTAGGGATTCTGGGTGTCTCCATTTTTGGGTGTCCAACTTGAGACCCCCCCTAAAGAGTCCTAATGTCCTGAAAGCGCTGAACGCTCACTCTCTGAAAATCAGACCCATTTGATGCATCTCAGGTTTTGCAGCTAAAAACTGAGACCCCAAATCAGTAGGTACTTTTGAAAATTGAGGTCATCATATATTTATCCTTAATACTATAAGATCTTCAGATCTGCTGTATAATAGAAATTAGTAATTATTAAATTAAAATTGGATTCAATATTGGAGTAATCTTTGGACAGCTTGACTGTTGCCCAACATATTTGGTATTTGAAGGTAAAATGAGAGATGGCTGAACTGGTTTGGCTGCTTCCCCCAAGCTCTACCTTTCTGAATAATCAAAAAAGCTCAGCTAATTATCAACCCCCTTCTTACCCGGTGAGGAAATTCACACACTGTCAGAAGACAGGTCCTCAAAGTGTTACAGGCACATTCATAGAAGCCCTGGTTGTACAGGACCAAGTCACCTGAATTTTGGACAAATCATTAGTACTGTACGTAAGCTGACAAAAAAGCTCCACTCACATATGATTATTGCGTACCTGTAATACAGCAGAAGGGAGAGGGTGCTAGAAAAGTTCTTATCTGGTTACAGTAACAGGAAGCAATCCAATAAAATGAGGATTTTTTTTAACTAATGAAACTGCATTTAATGTGTGGTTCTGCTGTGAAGCATGACTGCAATAAGACACCTTAACAACATGCCTGATCCCTCTCTGTACGCAAAGAAATATTTGCTTAATGTAGTAATTTTTTTTTTTTTAACACTAGTGATGATACATAAATTCAGAGCCTAGCTTAATTTTCAGCTCCTATGGTGATTTTTCAAAGCTAGTGAAGGACATAAATCCACACCGTGTAGAGGTCAAAGCATAGGGGTTTATTACACACAGCGCTGGCGGAGTGTCACCTGGCTTATTAGGCTCAGAGACACTGTCAATCAATTGATTACAATGAAATATATAGATTTTCCATGGGCGGGGGAAAGTGACGGGGTAGGCAGTTCCACACCCCAGGATAGGTTTTGCAGCAAGACAAGATAGCACATTAGCCAATGGTTAAAAGGTTACATAATGTCTCCGCCCATGGTCTCAAATTAGCAAGTTAACATTTAATTAATACTTTGATAAAATGTTATTAATATAAAATATATATGTTGAATTCTGATTTGGGGTCCATAGGAATGGAGTAACTCCTTTGATTGTCCGACAGGTACATGTCTAGGGGATAAAGCAAAGAAACAGTGAAAGCATATGAAAATAGAGATTGTCTCCTTTATGTCTTAAGGCAGGGCATTGGTCCCTTGGAAGGGAGGTGGAAGGATGCCATATCATTATAGTGACATGTGCCAATTTTCATAAACTCAAGGTTGGATCTGTGGGAAGACTGTTTTCCCTTCAGGAGAAACACAATAGGAACAGGGATTCTTTGTTCAATTTGAAACATTGGATGAAACATAATTATTCAGTTATTGCTTCAACATCTGGCATTTCTACTGACCAAGCAGATCTTAGCAAAGGCAATGTTATTTTGTTTACCTCAGCTTTCTCTTAGCTGATCACTATTAGCTAGGCCTCTGGTCTCCAGACCAAACTCTGGACTTTGGGTCTGAAAAAGAGCTGGCACAATCCATATACCAGGTTGTTATATAACATGCACATGGATTTTAACCCTTCACTAGCAATTAGGAAGAATTTTTTTACTAGTAAACAGAGCAAATCTGATGTGGAAAGTGTTGAGACAATATTAAGATGCAATCCTGCATTGTCACTTTTGTAACCACTTTACAGAGTGGAACCCAACTGTAAATTCACACTGCCGTCAGTGTCCAACGATGGAATAGCAAGGAAATTTCTACTAGAGGAAACATATGAAAAAATGCAGAAAACAGCATTTAGTTTCTTATTGTTTTAGATGCAGTCAAAAGTCAGGAGACAACAAAAGCTCAAGATTTTAAGGAAAATAATATCAGCTGTAGTAGAAAGAGAGAACCTGAGACATAAGACCTGATATAAGAGGCTTAAGGCCTAAACTAGTCAGGCTGTGAGCAGAAGTCAGGCCCTGTTACGAACACTCCTAAGAAGTGTACACCATACAAAATGTGCATAACATTGCTCAACTGTTTCATCAACACACAAGTAAAAATTAACAAACTAATGGCAGCAAACAACATGCAGGCAAGGAAAAATCAAATTGGTAAAGAAATTAAGTTACATAGTAAATACAAATTGTGTAAACAAATTCCCTGTTAGTACCAGTCATAATTTGGGTCAGTGACACTGAATCCTTACTGAGGCACATGTTATTCAAAACAATCTTGTTCAGGGTCTAGTTAACAATATTGAATCCCGACACAGCAATATTTGATAGATTGGTTACTGTCCATTCAGTAGGTTATTTGAAAGATAGCATCTGTAAGAAACAACTGGATCTACATCAACTACTGGTGTATCACAGAACAATGCAACCAAAGGAACAGAGAAGCTAGCCGTTCCTGTTTCCTGCCCAGGAAAGCTTACCAGAGGGTGACAACCAGCAGTAAGAGTAACCCATAACGTGGATGGACAGTACTAATGATAAGAAATATATATCTAGATAGATAGATATATAGATAGATATGAAAAGCCTCATTTGTAAAGTCACTACTCCAAATTTCTGTTTTACTTCTCATATACATAGTACTGTGGGACACACTGTAATAATGCCTATCCCAGTATTTCAAAACACTCATCCTACTACTGATGATGATACAGGTGGTAACTGTAATTGCCTAATAGGAGTCTGTTCCTAAGTAGCAAAGTAAAAGGGCAAGACTGCAACACCAGATTGGAAAAGGATTGTTATGCTTGGATATGAGGTGGAGTTATATGTACACATATGTACTACACATATATACACACATATACACTACAAATACCACATCCATATTATCCATATATATTATTTGGGAATGCCCTCAAGGCTCAATCATAAAAATACACTCCTCAAAGTCCCAGACCTAACATTCCCAGGCCCACCATAAGGGATAAAAAAAATAAATTGGAAAACAAAATCTGTCCACCAGTCATATGAGGGAATGTGCAAAACAAGGGACAGATGGGGCATGAATGTGTGGATAATAAAATAAGGTGACCATATAACAGTGTTTAACCCACTGGGTGATCTTCAGTCCATGCATTATGCTTTTCCAGGATGATGGGTAAACCATCCTCTCCATAAAAAGACAGAAAGTGGGAGAATGTAGTAGAAAGAGAGAGCCTGAGACACAAGGCCTGATATAAGAGGCCTATGGCCTGAATTAAAGCAGTCAGGCCCTGCTGATACAAAGCGAAGTCAGGCTGTGGGCAGAAGTCAAGCCCTGCTACAAAACATGCCTACTTGTAAGTTCACAAAAGCTGGCAAGAACAGGGCTGGTACTGCAAAAACACAAACATTCCTAAGGGTATGTCTTCACCACTGGCCAGATAGGCAGGCAGTGATCGATCCAGCAGGGATCGATTTATCATGTCTCGTCTAGACACGATAAATCAATCCCCGAGCGCTCTCCCGTCAACTCCTGTACTCCAGCTCAGCAAGCGGCACAGGCAGAGTTGACAGGGGAGGGGCAGCAGTTGACTCACCGTAGTGAAAACACCACAGTGAGTAGATCTAAGTACATCGACTTCAGCTACGTTATTCACATAGCTGAAGTTGCGTAACTTAGATCGATCCCCACCCCAGTGTAGACTAGGTCTTAGAAGTGCTCGGCAGACTGCTGACTTATATCCAGCTTCTCATCCACTGTAATCCCCAGGTCCTTTTCGGCAGAAAAACTAATTACACAGGGAATAACCCCCCAAGCATCAAGAAAAGACAAATGAAGTGCTTTATAAACAACAGACTGATCAATTACACCTCAGTCTACCATATATGGACAATTAAGTAGGCAATCAAAATAAAAACGAATTTCAAAGTGAAAAACTGAGAATGAGCAATTTAACCCCTAAAATTGATACATTTGGATAAAACGAGTTATCCAAAAACAGTTAACTGTAGCAATCAAGGGCACACCTGCAATCCATTTGGTATGCAGACAAAAGCAACAGACAAGGTATAGGATGCTAAGTAACCAGGTCAGAGGAGCAATACGTCACTTGTTTATATAGATGTATCTAAACAGGTGTCTGAGAGGGGGTGTCTTTTGTCCAGCTGAGGTGGGAATTGAACGTCCCGCCATTCACTGACCTGGTCCATTGTAATAGGCATAAATGTGTTCGTGGTCCTGTAGAGTCTATGGAATGCTAGGACTGGACTTTGTTGACAATAAACCTGGTTGGATGCCTTTGCTACTGAAACAGGTCTGAGCTCTTTGTGGGCAGTTCAATCGAGGTCTGCTGTGTTGGCTATCTGCGCAGAAGTGGGACAGCACACAGAAAGAACACACACACACACAGCCGGCAACTAACAGGTTTTTATCTTGGTGTTAATTTTCCAGACTATTAAGGAAAGAAATAACACAATAACACAGTACTGAAGACAGCAAGAGGCTGGATGGGTCAGGAGACTGGTAAGATGATGATACACACTTCAAGGTCATCATCTTGAAAGCAATGATCAAACATCATTAACATCTGCTGGTTGCTCAATAGTTTATCTGAAATAAATTGGTGGTGTCAGTTGAGTTCATAGTGCAAGGTGACCATTACAAATGACATAACTATGCTTCGAGGCATATTGATTGATGGATGAATCAAGTAGCGATTTGAAACATCAGCCTTGCCCTTGGGCACCCAACTGCAGTGGGAAACCTACATAGATACAGCATAAAAAAAAAAAGACGATGATACATTAATGCATTAATTGGTGCATCCACTAGTCCCAAAGCCTTTAAGAGTTTCTCCATGGAGAAAAAGTGGCACATCCATTACCCTAGATGCCTCACCACACTAGGATACCTAGAAATACTGAGCAGAAGTAACAAAAATTGCCTTTATATGAATACCCAATCAGTCAACAGCTGTGTTTATTTCAAAGGGTGTGCATATATGCAAACAGGCTTATATTAGCAAGGAAAAGACCTACTAAATATTCCCAATATTAGAACAGAATACAAATATTTCAAGTTTGGCACAATAACATTCATCATTGAAATCTAACTTATGGAGAGGCTATCCATTCCATAATTAACATTATAATATTATAGTCCTTATTTTAACTCCAGCCCCTATATATATTGGCTAGCAAAATTTCTTTGGCCTGAAATTTGCCATGTTTGCTCTGAAGACTAAAGATATATATTTCCTTCACACTAGAGAAAATTGGGTACAATATTTTCATTTACAGGTTATTATAAATTACCCTGATATGAAATGTTAATTTGTGTTTAATGTTTGTGTCCCCCTCACACAAAAATAACTTTCTTACTAGCCCTTCAAACTTTCCAGTCAAATCTCCCTGATAACTCATGCATAGCCTGTATTTGAAGAAAATATGTTGTTATAGAAATAGATTAAAATAAATAGGACAAAAATAAGCAAACCTGTTAATGTCTGTTGTAATGGTTGTACAGTAGAACCTCAGAGTTACAAACACTTTGGGAATGAAGGTTGTTCGTAACTCTGAACAATGCAGTATCTGAATGCCTAACAAACATCAATAATGTCATTAAGTATGGCTCCTTTCTGTTGATCTGCGAAATTAAGTATTTTGAGAACCATGTTGTGGGAGATCAGTAACTTGGGAGCAGAAGTGGTCCATAAGAGAGTTCTCTCCTGTAAAGCAGTGGACAACATGAAAGAGGCACAGATTTAATTGACTGAATGAATTGTGAATGCATCTGAATATTTATCTATCGTCCCAATGTGGCACTGGCCAGGAATCCCAAGACTTAGGTTCTATCTCTAGCTCTACTAGTCGACTTGCAATTCACTTAATCACTCTGTGCTTCAGGTTTCCACCTGTAAAACGGGAATGTTTATTCATCTTTGGAAAGAGCTTTGAGACCTACCAATTAAAAGCACTAACTACAATATTTAATATTGATTATTATTCCCTAACATCTAATTTCCATGCTCCCAAACGTTTGGTAGTTTTTATGGCGGTTTTCTTTTTTGTGCTGAATGGTAACTTTCCTCACAGAAACTTGGTGGAACGATGATAATCCATTGCCGTGGTTATACCAGGGTACAAAATATATAGGAATGATGGAGCAGGTCATGCTAGTGGGGGAGTGGCAATATAGGTGAGAGAAAGCAGAGTCAAATATACTAAAAGTCTTAAATGAATGAAACAGTACCATAGAATCTCTATGGATAGAATGTTAAGCTGCTTTTGCCCAACATATATGAGAGCTTAGCCAAGTCTGCTTCTGGTAATATATCACCTTCTGAAATCACTCCTACATGACCGAGATCCTGAGAAAGAACTCCTTTTACTCGCTGCAATATATATAAGCACATATTGTATATGATTAGGAATACATTCTGAAGGAATGCCTAACATAGTGAATGCTAATGGGAAGGGGGTAGGTTTAGCAGATAAAATAAAAAAAGAACAAGTTAAAAATCACTTAGAAAAGTTAGATGCCTGCAAGTCACCAGGGCCTGATGAAATGCATCCTAGAATACTCAAGGAGCTAATAGAGGAGGTATCTGAGCCTCTAGCTATTATCTTTGGAAAATCATGGGAGATGGGAGAGATTCCAGAAGACTGGAAAAGGGCAAATATAGTGCCCATCTATAAAAAGGGAAATAAAAACAACCCAGGAAACTACAGACCAGTTAGTTTAACTTCTGTGCCAGGGAAGATAATGGAGCAAGTAATTAAGGAAATCATCTGCAAACACTTGGAAGGTGGTAAGGTGATAGGGAACAGCCAGCATGGATTTGTAAAGAACAAATCATGTCAAACCAATCTGATAGCTTTCTTCGATAGGATAACGAGTCTTGTGGATAAGGGAGAAGCTGTGGATGTGGTATACCTAGACTTTAGTAAGGCATTTGATACGGTCTCGCATGATATTCTTATCGACAAACTAGGCAAATACAATTTAGATGGGGCTACTATAAGGTGGGTGCATAACTGGCTGGATAACCGTACTCAGAGAGTTGTTATTAATGGTTCCCAATCCTGCTGGAAAGGCATAACGAGTGGGGTTCCGCAGGGGTCTGTTTTGGGACCGGCTCTGTCCAATATCTTCATTAACGACTTAGATATTGGCATAGAAAGTACGCTTATTAAGTTTGCGGATGATACCAAACTGGGAGGGATTGCAACTGCTTTGGAGGACAGGGTCATAATTCAAAATGATCTGGACAAATTGGAGAAATGGTCTGAGGTAAACAAGATGAAGTTTAACAAAGACAAATGCAAAGTGCTCCACTTAGGAAGGAAAAATCAGTTTCACACATACAGAATGGGAAGAGACTGTCTAGGAAGGAGTATGGCAGAAAGGGATCTAGGGGTTATAGTGGACCACAAGCTAAATATGAGTCAACAGTGTGATGCTGTTGCAAAAAAAGCAAACATGATTCTGGGATGTATTAACAGGTGTGTTGTGAGCAAGACACGAGAAGTCATTCTTCCGCTCTACTCTGCTCTGGTTAGGCCTCAGCTGGAGTATTGTGTCCAGTTCTGGGCACCGCATTTCAAGAAAGATGTGGAGAAATTGGAAAGGGTCCAGAGAAGAGCAACAAGAATGATTAAAGGTCTTGAGAACATGACCTATGAAGGAAGGCTGAAAGAATTGGGTTTGTTTAGTTTGGAAAAGAGAAGACTGAGAGGGGACATGATAGCAGTTTTCAGGTATCTAAAAGGGTGTCATAAGGAGGAGGGAGAAAACTTGTTCACATTAGCCTCTGAGGATAGAACAAGAAGCAATGGGCTTAAACTGCAGCAAGGGAGGTTTAGGTTGGACATTAGGAAAAAGTTCCTAACTGTCAGGGTGGTTAAACACTGGAATAAATTGCCTAGGGAGGTTGTGGAATCTCCATCTCTGGAGATATTTAAGAGTAGGTTAGATAAATGTCTATCAGGGATGGTCTAGACAGTATTTGGTCCTGCCATGCGGGCAGGGGACTGGACTCGATGACCTCTCGAGGTCCCTTCCAGTCCTAGACTCTATGAATCTACGAATCTATGAATTAGCAGGGATCCTAGTTTTCTGTGATAAAAAAACCCCAAAACTCT
>NW_020697120.1:0-4332 GCF_002925995.2 Terrapene triunguis
GTCTCCATGTCGTGGCGGCGCAGGACAGTTCCCTTCACCTTGGCACCGTCACTGGCCTCGCTGGCATCCAGGCTGGCGTGGATCTGTTGGGTTTTCCCACAGAGCGGAGGGAGAAGTCGGGCTCCCCCCAGCCCTTTGGGCCCCTGGCAGGTGTCAGTCACTCGTCTGGAGGCGGTGAGATCAGACTCATTCTCCCCCCCTTCTCCATCTCCCCGTGAGGCCAGGGGGCCTGGCAGCCCCTCCCGACACCGCTCGCCCCAAGGCTGCTGCCCGATCAGCGGCTGCTGTGGCACCAGCCAGCGCAGGATCTCATCTGCCGTCCAGTACTGCACGGCAGGGGGCGCTTTCCCCACTCGCTCTGGGGCTCCTGCAGGGGCAGGGCCGGCTGCCTCAGCCTCCTGCCCCTTGGCCTGCGTTTGCACCACTTGCTCCAGCAAAGTGGGAAACTGGAGCCCAGCTCCCGCCCGCACCACCGGCTCTGGCTCTTGCAGTGGGGGTGTAGGCTGGGCCAGGGCCCCCACCATCTCCAGCTGCTTCTGGAAGAGCTTCTCCAGGAGCTGGGCCTGGAACTCCCGGTCCTCCCGCCGCATCTCCCGGTCATGCTGGATGAACTCGGCCAGGCTCTGCCTCTCCTCCGCCCTCCAGGCACCAGTGCGCCTCGCCCGCTTCAGCTCCAGCTGGCTGCGCCCGTGCTTCTGGCTGGGGCCCCGTGGAGTCTCCAGTGGCCCATCCTCCCGTGCCTTGCGCTTCCTGGCCCGGAGGTGCACGAGCCGGTCCAGCGCCGAGACCAGCTTCCGGGAGGCCGGTTGGGGCTCCGCCGATGCCGATGGGGAAGGGTCTGGAGAGAGCAAAAAATGCAGGGTGAGGGCCCACAGCGCACGTGGCCTGGCACACACCCTGTTGTATTGGTACAGCCCAGCCCTCCAGCTCCCTTTACTGTACAGCCCCAGGCAGCAGGGGAGCTGGGCGCCTGCTCCCAGTCAGGCTGGGGCACCAATGGGGTTGGTGCATGGAACGAGGGGCACAGTGCTACTCTCAGATGAAGCTGATGGTGCCCAGTACAAGGAGAGGGAAACCCAGGATGGCTTTCCCCCTGTGGAGAGGCAGAGGAAGGCCCCAGACACCAGGCACAGTCCAGATGGGCCACCAGGATGGCAGAGCCATGCACACAACCCAGGGCTAGCTTCCAAAGTGTGCCAGGCCCTGGCACGCTGAGTGATGATGGCCAGGCCAGGAGAAGCACAGCCAGGCTGGATCAGTGCTAACACAAAGGGCCCCGCAGTGCCCAAGCTCCATGGCTTGCACACAAGAGGAGACTGGGACTGGAGAGTAATGGAGTGGCATTGGTGTGCCAGGGCTAATTAGTGCCAGGGTGACAAGTGGCTCTGTTCCACCCATGCCCCATTCAAGGCCTGCTCACAGAGACTTAGTGGGAGCAAAATCATGGATCCCGGGGACTTCTGGGGAAAGGCTTCAGCCCAGAGCCTCTGCCCTCCACTGGTGAGTCTTGTTAGTATATAGGTCTGTTTGTTAGCCTAGGATAGAACTTTGGGTTTGACTTTTTGATATGCTTATACTAAAATGTGTAAACAAGGGACAAAGACACTGTGATATTGCTTCTGCCTAGTCAGCTGGATTTGTTAGTACAATGGGAACAGATAAGAGCAGTTAAAGTGTTACTCCAGAGCACACTTTAAGATTGCCTTGAGATAGGGGTTCAGGCAAAGTCAAGCAATCAATTGGGAGGGGCAAAGGGGCTGGGGGGGGGGGGGGAAGCAATAAAACACGAAAAGACCAAAGAAATGCCCATCCCTGACCAGAGCACAACCTCACTCCTTTCCCCTCCCATGGGGTACAAAACGGGTGAGATGAAGACCTCAGACCCAAAATGTAACATGACCCTAAGTTGTAAGAGATGGGATTGTGGGCGTGCATTGCAGGTATATTTGGGCCTGCTAAGAAGGAAGAGGTGGGAAATGGGGACTAGGGAATGGGGAACGGGGACACAGGCAAGGCTCTGCAGCATCAGAGCCGGGAAGGGGACCTGGGGTAAATGCTCTGTGGTGTCAGAGCTGGAAAGGAGCACTGGGGAACAGACTCTGCTGGTGTGTAGAGCTATGGGTATGCTTATTTGGAACTAACCCCAACAAACATTGAATTGCCTGCACTTCGTACTTCTGGTCTTCTGCTTTCTGTCTGCATGACAAGAACCAGAGGAGAGGGTGAAGGGAAGCCCTCTAACAAACCTCAGGGGTCCTCAGAGACATCCAGACCCCAGCATGCTCCTGGGAATTCCTGGCCAGCACTGCCAATACACAAGACCCTGCTCCGTCTTCCCCTTGCATGTGTGTCCCTTCCCATCCCCCACTGGTCATCCACCCCCTCCGCTTTGACTCCAATCATGCTGCACAGTGGAAGCCTGACAGACCGAGATGGCCAAGCCAGCTCTGCCAGCCTGTGAAGAACGGGGAAGGAAAGGGGCCTGCTGAGACCAGCCAGGTAATGTCCCTCACCAGAGTTGTGGTGAGCCAGAGGCTGGAGAACAGCTGTGGTGGCTGATCCACCCACCCAGCTCAGCCACCTGTGACCCACCTGCAGCTCCATCCAAATTAACGTAACAGTTTCCCCAGGGTTCCTCTTCAGATGGCCTGGGGCTCCCTCTCCCAGCCTCCCGGCAACAGGGGACTGGGTCCGTCCCGGAAGAGTCTGTGGCCCCAGTGCTCTGGGGGAGGGCCCCTGTGGACAGCCCCCAAGGGAACCAGCCCAGACGATGGCAGCGAGGTTACCCCACCTCCTGTACAGAGTCCCCTGGGCTAAGCACCTCCAGGGGAGCAGAGCTCAGCTGCAGCAGCCCACAACATGGGCAGTTTGTGGCCCCATGGAGCCTGCCTGCAGGCGTGGGACCCAGCTAGATCAAGGACATGTGGCCAGCATGGCAGCCATCACCCCCCGGTGGAGCAGCCCCAGCTATGTCCCTACCCTGGGCCATGCTCCCAGCCACGAGTCCCTGACACAGAACTGCTGCTTGCAGGATGGCGAGATTCTGGCATGGCTGGGACTCTAGGGGCCAGGGCTGGACCCCTGGTGCAGCACCTCCCAGCAACCCCTCGCCAACAACAGGGGCTTACCAGGCTCAGGTGGCAGTTCGTCTGCGGACGCCTCTTCCTCCTTCACCTGCACGGCCTGCACCTCGCCCAGCAGGGCCTGAGCCTCGGGGAGCACGTACCCCAGCTCCTCAGCCCCCTGGCTCTCTGAGGCAGCAGCCTGGGATCCCCAATGGTCAGAGGCCGAGGCCTGGGACTCCCAGTGCTCAAAGGCAGCAGTGGCCTGGGAATCCCATGGCTCAAAGGATGGTGCCCCCCAGCTCTCCGGGGCAGCTGTGCCCTCCTGCCTGTCTGTGCCGCCGGGCCCCTCGCCACTCTCTGCCAGGAGGCTAGAGCGGGTGCTGTCGCAGCGCTGCATGATCTGGTCCATCTCCTCATAGAATGGGCAACGCATGGGTGGCCTCCCGGCTGCATTGTTCTCTTTGGCCTTGCGATATGTCACCTTAAGGCCTTTCATCTTCTCCCGGCACTGGTCGCCGGTGCGGTAGATGCCCAGCTCAGCCAGGCGCTGGGAGATGCCATCGTAGACAACCCTGTTCCTGCCGCGCGAGCTCAGGTCATGTGAGGTGGCCGCCTCCGCCCACAAGGCAATTAGCACCTTGATGTGATCAGCTGGCCAGCTGGCCGCCCGCTCCTGAGGCTTGTCCCGGCGCATTGCAGCAGGAGGGGGCTGGACCGGTGGAGGATCCCTGGGGAAAGGCTACAGTGCCCAGCACCAGCCCAGTCGACGCAGGGACCTCACAACACGACACACCACAACCCAGCAAAGCCAGGCCGCAGGCCTGTGCTCGCTGCCCCTACTGCAGGTGTCACAAACCGCACAGGCTGGCCCCAGGGTCCTCATGGACCAAGGCTAGGGGACACCAGACACAGGGGGTCACCTGCCCCGGAAGCTCTCAGCAGATCTGCAAAGTGGTATCGGCCCCAGAGACGCTACCATCGGTGCCAGTGCCGCAGACACGGGCAGGGCAGAGTGGCAGGAATGAGCATCCTGTACAGAGCAAGAGAGATGATCAGTGCAGCTACTGCCCCCCTGCAGGCTTCGCTCACCAACAGCCCAGCCAGCCCCTTCGGGTGCAGCCATGCAGGCCCCAATGCGTCAGTCAGGCTGAGTGGGCTAGGGGACAGCTCGTACAGGGCCAAGTGCTGAGGGGCAAGGAGCCAAGCTTGGTGGGGCGGCGAGCTTGGTGCAGCGCCCAGCTTCCTGCCCCCCAGCACAGACAGATCC
>NW_020697120.1:4342-4826 GCF_002925995.2 Terrapene triunguis
CCCTGCCCCCCAGCACAGACAGATCACACCCCCCTCCGTAACCCAGCTGCCTGCCCCCAGAACAGCCTAAGGCGCCCGTGTTTCGAGTCCCGCTGGGGTCTCTCTCTCTCCCCAGCCCATGGACACCTGCAGGGCCGTTGCTTTTCCCCGAGGTCCCCGCTCTGCTCCGACACAAAGGAGCGGGGCTTTTCGCAGCCAGGTGGCGCCGGGCACGGCTACGCGAGCATCCTCGCTCGGTCTCTGCAGGACTGGCCCACGCACGGGCTCCGGGGCCCAGCCCCGCGAAGCCATGGCCCCTGGCCTGCCCGGGAGGACGAAGATGGAGTCCCTGCCTTGGCCCGGGGTCACTGTCCCCACCGCGGACCCAGCCTCTCGCGCAGAGCGGGCTGGATGCGGCCGGGGGGGGGGGGGGCCAAGCAAAAGGGCCCGGTCCGCCCGGGGGGGGGGGGGGGGGGCGCGGGGGGGGGGGGGGGGGGCCGGGCGG
>NW_020697120.1:4926-8516 GCF_002925995.2 Terrapene triunguis
GGGGGGGGGGGGGGGGGGGGGGGGCGGGGGGGGGGGGGGGGGGGCTTATGGCTCAGGCGGGGGATGGGGCGAGCGGCCCCTGCAGAGCCGCACGAGTCCCCTACGGGGCCAGGCCCCTGCACCGGAGCCGCCCGCCCGGCGCGTTCAGCTGGGGCAGGACAGGACCCACCTACCGCTGCCAGAACCCCGCGTGGGCGGGGGTACATCGCCTGCCCCGGAAGCTCTCAGCAAATGCCGCTGATGCCAGGATAGTGCCCACTTCTGGCTGACCAATCATGAAGGAGAGGGAGCGTCGATTGGCTGATCGGGCAGCCAGTCAGGGTCGAAGGGAGTAGCGAACGGTCCGGACAGCTGTCAATTTTAGCTGACACCTCGAGTGAGGAACCGGCAGAGATAGGTTGATCTTTTGAATCGTCACCAGGGTTCATCCGATCAGCTATTGGTGAACAGGCCTGTCAGAGAGGCGACTGTAGGCAGCGATTGGACAGACTCTGCTGTCACACCGCGGAAGGGCTGGACTTCTATTTACCCGCCCCCTCATCTCCCAGCAGCAGCAGCCAATAGGCAGAGCCGGGCCTGTATCTCTCGCTGCCTTGGGTCGAGGCCTGCGCCCGGAGACCAGGGGACTCCCCCTCCCCCCCCATCACCGCCTGGAGCCCTCCAGGTGTCCGCGGGCGGGGCCGGTCTGCGCTGGGGGCAGCGAGCTGGGCACGGGGGTGGGGAGGGGCATGTTTTGGCCGGGGGCAGGGAGCTGGGTTATGGGTCGGAGGGCAGGGAGTTGGGAGGCGCCTGTCTTGGCTGGGAGGCGGGGAGCTGGGTCGGGGGGGCAGGAACTTGGGTTATGGGGAGGTGGGTTATGGGGTTGGGGCAGGGAGCTGGGTCCGGGGGTGAATGGGTAGGGAAGGACATGGCTTGGCTGGGGGTCAGGGAGCTGGGGCACAGAGCTGGGTTATGAGTGAGAGGCAGGGAACTGGGTATGAGGGTGGATGGGGATGGTCCTGGCTTGGCCAGGGGGTAGGGAATTGGGTTATGGGGTAGAGGGCCAGGAGGTGGGTTATGGGGCAGGGAGCTGTGGGATGGGACAGGGAGCTGGGTTTGGAGTGGAGGACAGGGAGCTGAGTATTGGGGTGGATCGGAGGGGCATGTCTTGTCCGGAGGGGGGGGGCAGGAAGCTGGGTTATGGGGTAGCGGACCAGAAGGTGGCCTATAGGGTAAGGAGCTGGGTTAAGGGTCGGAGGAGCAGGGATCTGAGTTGGGGGGCAGGGAGCTGGGTAATGGGGTAGTGGGCCAGGCGGTGGGTTATGGGGCAGGGACCTGGGAAAAGGGGGAGTGTCTATTTGGGGGGCAAGCAGTGTTGGCAAATGTTGGCTGATCTGTTCTAGCCTTGGCCTGAGTGTCCTGTGCTGACTCCTGGGTGTTTCCCTCCCTTCTCTAGGAGGATGCTGCATTGGGGAGGGGAAGTGCTCCCTTCCCTCGGGTTGGGCTGCCGTCTACTTGTCCCGCAGTTCCAGTCCTGCGTGGCCCAGCAGGGCGTGCGGCTGGTCGGGTTCCCTGAGTGCAGGCTGCATGTCTGTCTGGCCAGGAAACTGTGGGCTGATTGCCGTGGGCTGCAGCTGATGTGGAGCTGAGCGCATGTTTGCAGGCAGGGCAGGGCAGACTCAGGGTTTGAGTCACAGGTTTTCCCTCCCCGTGACTGGATCAGGGCAGGTTTGTGGGTTGCAAGCAGGGCTGTTAAGCCTCTGAGTGCTGTCCCTCAGTGCGTCAGCCCCTGCAGAGCACCTGTGTGGCTGCCTGGTGCTCTTTCCCCCCAAGGTGTATGTGTTACCAGCAAATCCTTCCTTCGTTCTCCCAGTGTCCGTGTTACTAGCACAGACCCTCTTATCCCTGCCAGGTGCAAGCTGT
The DNA here is from genome assembly GCF_002925995.2 of Terrapene triunguis. NCBI lineage: Eukaryota > Metazoa > Chordata > Testudines > Emydidae > Terrapene > Terrapene triunguis. Next base: position 6,829 of record NW_020697120.1, read on the forward strand.
TTCCACAGCAGCCAGCTCTGTGTGGTGCCACCCGCTGAGCAATTCCCATCTCAACACCTGCGATGCGTCGGGACCGGCCCCCGGAGCGGGCGGCCAGCTGGCCGGCTGATCATGTCATGGTGCTCATCTCCTACTGGGCAGAGGCGGCTGCTGTGCACGATTTGGGCTCCCATGGCAGGAACAGGGTTGTCTACGATGGCATCTCCCAGCGCCTGTCCAAGCTCGGCATCTACCGCACCGGGGACCAGTGCCGGGAGAAGATGAAAGCTCTGAAGGTTGCTTATCGCAAGGCCAAAGAGAACAATGCGGCTGGGAGGCCGCCCATGCGCTGCCCCTTCTACGAGGAGATGGACCAGATCATGCAGCGCTGTGTCAACACCCGCTCCAGCCTCCTTGCGGAGAGCGGCGAGGGGCCCGGCACCTCGGACAGGCAGGAGGGCACAGCTGCCCCGGAAAGCTGGGAGGCACCAGCCTCAGCCTCTGACCATTGGGGGACCCAGGCCACTGAGAGCTGGGGATGTGAGGAGCCGGGCTACGTGCTCCCTGAGGTGCAGGACCCACTGGGCGAGGTGCAGGCTGTGCGGGTGCAGGTGAAGGAGGAAGAGGCATCCACGGATGAGCTGCCACACGAGCCCGGTAAGCCCCCTTGTTGGCGAAGGTTCACTGGGTGCTAGGAGTCCCTCCTGCACTGCATTAGGGGTCGGGGGTTGTGTGGGGGATCCTGGCCTATTCACGGAGGGGATTTTGTTTCCCTGACCGACATGTGGGGGTGATCCACACTGGTACAACGGGCTGCGTGCCAGGCCAGGTGCGCTGTGGGTCCTCACTCTGCATTTTTTGCTCTCTCCAGACCCTTCCCCATCTGCATCGGCGGAGCCCCAACCGGCCTCCCGGAAGCTGGTCTCGGCACTGGACCGGCTCGTGCACCTCCGGGCCAGGAAGCGCAAGGCACGGGAGGATGGGCCGCTGGAGACTCCACGGGGCCCCAGCCAGAAGCACGGGCGCAGCCAGCTGGAGCTGAAGCGGGCGAGGCGCACTGGTGCCTGGAGGGCGGAGGAGAGGCAGAGCCTGGCCGAGTTCATCCAGCATGACCGGGAGATGCGGCGGGAGGACCGGGAGTTCCAGGCCCAGCTCCTGGAGAAGCTCTTCCAGAAGCAGCTGGAGATGGTGGGGGCCCTGGCCCAGCCCGCACCCCCACTGCAGGAGCCAGAGCCGGTGGTGCGGGTGGGAGCTGGGCTCCAGTTCCACGCTCTGCTGGAGCAGGTGGTGCGAGCGCAGGCCAAGGGGCAGCTGGCCGAGGCAGCCGGCCCTGCCCCTGCAGGAGCCCCGGAGCGAGAGGGGAAAGTGCCCCCCGCCGTGCAGTACTGGACGGCAGATGAGATCCTGCGCTGGCTGGTGCCGCAGCAGCCGCTGATCGGGCAGCAGCCTTGGGGCGAGCGGTGTCGGGAGGGGCTGCCGGGCCCCCTGGCCTCACGGGGAGATGGAGAAGGGGGGGAGAAAGAGACTGATCTCGCCTCCTCCAGACGAGTGACTGACACCTGCCAGGGGCCCAAAGGGCTGGGGGGAGCCCAACTTCTCCCTCCCCTCGGCGGGGGAGCCCAACAGATCCATGCCAGCCTGGATGCCAGCGAGGCGGGTGATGGTGCCAAGGTGAAGGGAACTGTCCTGCGCCGCCACGACATGGAGAC
>NW_020697121.1:0-1841 GCF_002925995.2 Terrapene triunguis
GAAAGAGACTTTGGATGGACGGATGTGAACGCTGGCTGAGGAAAGACAAAAGAAGGGGAAGGAGTGAGCTTCACTACCATGGTTGCCACCTCCAACATCTCCTGGGACCCCAGACCCTCTTCATCCTAATCCTGAGAGACGTCCTGACCAGGCCGGGACAGAGAGAGGGAGCCAGATGATATCACCACCTTCACCAGCTTTGGCTAAATCCTGTAGAGCACCTGGGATGTGAGACTCTTTCTCTCTCACACACACATACACCCACCTGCCCCTGCGTGTTCTTTTCCTTTCCTACCTTATTTCTTCTCTTCCTAGCCCTCTCCTTTTCCCTTCTGTCTAAGAAGAGTCTGGCTTTTGCAACACTACTGTAAGCCTGTGACCAGACAGAGGCAGCTAAAAGCAATGCCTTAAGCAGCTCTATGCTGTACGAGTTTGTGGCTAATAAGACAATGTTCTGCGCCTTTGTCTCTCTGGCAGGGAGGTTGCAAATGAAAGTCAAAGCCAGAGACAGGAGCTGCATTTTCTGACTTTGCTGTTTTTTTCCCCTTTTGAAGGTGTTTGTCTTGGCTTGTTTTCTAGCAAATGGATTAGAGAGCTCCAGCCCATCTCAGCTGCCTTCTTTCCTTTTCCCCCAAAGGACAGTTATTAACATCTCTGCTACTAAAAACTGTCAAACAAGGGGGGTTTCTTTTTAATGGTGCGTTTGTAATGCTACTAAGGTCTCTGTACACCAAACCTCAAACCTTGTCCAATGTGGTTTAATGCTGAACAATGACACGGTCATGCTGCCACCTTTGACTTTTGGGGGGCATTTGTTCAATCTAAATTAATACAACAGTCACTGGGCCCTGAAGGTTTCTGACCCGCTGGCTTAGACCACAGTATTTCTACAGCCCCCTGCTCTTGAGATCTGACATGGCGGTAGAAGATTCATAGATTCATAGATTCTAGGACTGGAAGGGACCTCGAGAGGTCATCGAGTCCAGTCCCCTGCCCGCATGGCAGGACCAAATACCATCTAGACCATCCCTGATAGACACTTATCTAACCTACTCTTAAATATCTCCAGAGATGGAGATTCCATCCAAGATTCCATCCAAGAATTACCTCCAAGATAACGAGGTAATTCCAAGTGGTTTTGTTTTTAAATTCCGTTGGACCCATTGACTAGGGAGCATGAACTGTATGAAAAGTGGATTTGTTGCTCAGCTGCCTTTTGGGGGCTTTTAGTGCCCGGACCACGGGATCGGTGCACATTAGTTCACTTTTTACTGAGCATAATGTAATCGATAATCCCCCATCAGGGAATCGCTGCTTTGAGGGAAGAATGTGACACTTTCTCAAAGAGGAAATCCAGGGAGACTAAAGAAGGGAGTGACTGTGGTTTGACACTGTAGAAATACAACATGAGACCTTGTGAAGGGAGATGGTGGAGAAATCACGCAGAGAGCAGACACAGCAGAAACCAGTGGAAGGTGCAGATTGGTGGGAGGAGCTGAGAGTTGAGGGGAGAGAGTTCATGAATATGTATTTATTTGCTCTCTAAAAGGCTGCAAGTGGTGAACGGCTAACGCAGAGAAGAGGAGACGTCTAGTGGAGCTGCCGTTGCAGAGACCAGCGTCATGGGGAGAGCTGCCCAGCAAACCCTCCTTGCTTTATTCTGTCTAGCCGCAGCGGTTTGTAAGGCTGAGGATGAGCCACAAACAGGTGAACAAATTGTGGTGTTTGTTTTTCAGCCTGATCTAATTTAGAGCCAGGGAGAGCGATCTGTAGGTTCTGAGGACCTGTTTTCAAGAGGGAAATTCTCACCAGTGTAAATACCTCAGTGTGGTAACAACAGT
>NW_020697121.1:1851-3538 GCF_002925995.2 Terrapene triunguis
GGGGCCTAGGGTCAAACCTGAACCTGTAGTGGTGGGTTTTGGTTCTGCCAAGAGCCATGGACCCAGACTGGCTTCAGGTTTCTATACTTTCCATCTAGCACCTCCTGTCACCAGCCAAAAGTTCAAATCCCAAGGCCCTTACCCAGCCCAAAGTGTCAGGTCACACTGAGATCAATGGGATTTGGGGCAAATGAGGTCTGAGTAGAGAGCTCAGGAACAAGGCCTCTGTTTAGAGGGGTTTGAAAGTTTTGGCTTGAAATGTGGCCAAAAAATATCCCTTGGATCTGAACAACCAGAACTTTGGGGGTAGTTGGGAACTGGACTTTGTAGCTGGACTCATCTCTAGAAAGGGATGAACCAAAATCCCTGATCCAAGCTGCCGGAACTTGGGGAACATTTGGATTTGAAGCCAAAGTTTGTGATTTGTGCCATCCTGGTTCTGACCCTAGCGGTAAAGCTTAGGGGTAGTTTTCAGGGTCCAGATAGTTGAGCATAAAACCCCAGTGTAAGCAAGACTGAATGTGTCATTCTCGGAGCACTGTTGTAAAAAGTTTCCTCTTCCTCCCCATTCCTGAGAGGCCTCCAGAGTGAAACAGCAGCCTCCCCCCTGTACTGTGAGGGGTTGGGAGTGCCCACAGGGGGAGTGAGCAATCCCCACCCTGGAAGGCCAGGCCCTGCATTTGGGAGACTGAACTACAGGGAGGGAGGCAGTGTGGACTAGTGCATCGCGCACTCTGTTGGGACTTGAGACAATGGAGTTCTATTCCTGGCTCTGCCTCTGGTCTCCTGGGTGACCTTGACAAGTCACTTCCCCTCCCTGTGCTTCAGTTTTCCCATCCATAAAATCAGGATAATGTAACTCTCTTTGAGGTTTGCTGATGAAAAACACAATATGAGAGCTAGTTATTGTATTACAACTTGGGAGAAAGCTACATCTCTTTGTTACAGGTGATGCCTTAACCTACCATAGGGACATGATGTTTTCAACCAAAGACCGCAACAATAGTCTGAATTCAGTTAACTGTGCTGTGTCCCACGAGGGGGCCTGGTGGTTCAAGGACTGCCTGCAGTCCAACCTGAACGGGAGATATTTGCTGGGAGAACACAAAACCCCTCATCACGGTGTGTTCTGGAGCACAGGGAAAGGGGACCAATATTCCCTTAAACGCTCTGAAATGAAATTCAGGCCTGTTTAGCAGGGTGAGGGGACAGCTGCATGTCCTTGTCTCACAGGAATCATTCCGCAGCTGCGTCTGGACGTTCCTGCTGGAAATAAAGCTATTCCCCAACAGTAAACTTTGTGTGAGTGGGATTTGTTCTTTGTAGTGGAGACAAAGATCTTGTGTTGTCCCTCAGCCTCCTGTTCTCTGGTCCGGGAACAAAGAAGCATCTGGGAATATTCACTGGAATGAATGTCGCAGATCTGTTTTAATCATCCACACGCTCCCTTTTAGTCCCTTTCCCCAAACACACACACATGCCAGTCAAGGTCTGTTTGTGGGAAGCAAAGGTGTGGTGACTCCTCAAGTCTGTATGTAACCCTTCTGCCCATCTAAGTTGGCAGCAACAAGGGCCGGGTTCTGTATCTAGGGGTTCCGTTTCAATAACACAATGCAAAACCGGCTCGAGCCCCCACCCAGTGACCTGGGACAATTACATACCACCCCCCTGGGTACCTCTAAGAGGC
>NW_020697122.1:0-2411 GCF_002925995.2 Terrapene triunguis
GGGGGGGCAGGGCCCCGAGTCCCCCCACACTCCGTGACAACTGGTGGCAGCGGTGGGATCTACTGCACCCCGTGGACGGCGCTTCCTGCAGTAAGTGACTGGGGAGCAGCAAAACGAAGGGGGACCGACGGGGACCAGGTGGGCTGAAGGATCAGAGAGAGACAGTTTCAGGGGGCGATTAACTCCTGGGAGTGTTTGACCAGAGAGAAGGACTGTTGCAGTAACAGGGTCCCCTGGGGATCGCAGCGAGCGGTCCCGGGGCAGAGGAGTCTGCAGCTCGACCCTGGCAGAGAGGCGGTGACCTGAAGAGGGGCTGGCACACTAGGGGTCCCCCTGGAACGGTGGAAAGCAGAGAGCGCAGGCCGGCGAGTGGCCAGCAGGAGGATGTATGCTAAACGCCTCAAGAGTGACCTGGTGGAGCTGTGCAGGCAGAGGGGGCTGCGCATTGGGAGGTCCACCAAAGAACAGCTCATTGCCCGGCTGGAGGAGAGGGATCGCTTGGATGAACCGAGCCCTGTCCCTGAGGGAAGCCGCCCGGTGGATGCAGCGTGGGCCCCGGGGCCTGACATGGCTGGGAGGGGTCAGACTGCTGCCGAGGACATCCCGAGACCCTGCCTACCTATACCTAGGGGAGGGGTTGGGGGAAGCCCAGCGAATACCGAGGGCACCCTGACCCCGGCAGCCAGCAGGGGATCGTCCCGGCGGAGCTCCCTGTCCCGGGAACGGATGCGACTGGAATGTGACAGGGAGCTGAGACTGAAGGAGCTCGAGTTAAGGCAGCAAGAACTGAAGCAGGAGCGGGAAGAGAAGGAGAGACAACGTCAGCATGAGCGGGAAGAGCGGGTAGAACGGGAAAAACAGCGTCAGCATGAGCGGGAACTGGCCAGGCTGAAGAGCAGTGGGGCCCCAGCTGCGGTGAGCGAGGGGGGACCCAAGACTGCAAAGAGATTTGATAAGTGCTTGCTGGCCCAGCGTAAGGAGGGGGAGGACATGGATACCTTCCTGACGGCCTTTGAGAATACCTGCGAGCTGCTCCAGGTTGACCCTGCAGACAGGCTCCAGTTTCTCATTCCCTCACTGGACCCCACAGCTAGGGAGGTGTACAGCCGACTGAAAGGGGCGGAGACAGGGAACTACGAACTGTTCAAAAAGGCCCTGCTCCGCGAGTTTGGGCTGACCCCTGAGATGTACCGGCAAAGGTTCCGGAATCAGCGTAAAACCCGTGAGGTCACATACCTGCAACTAGCCAACCGGGCGCAGGGGTATGCCCGCAAGTGGACGGCGGGGGCCCAAACTATGGAGGACCTGCTTGACCTATTCGTACTGGAGCACGTGTATGAGCAGTGCCCATCCGACCTGAGGCGATGGTTGATGGACCAAAAGCCAGAGAACCCGCAGCACGCAGGCCAGTTGGCCGACGAGTTTGTGAACAGTCGGGCAGGGGATAACAGGGAGGAGTCCCAAAGGAACAGTCTCACCACAACGCAGAGCGAGAGTCACCATGGGACCTCCCAGCGGGAAAATACGGAAAAACCCCACCAAAGGGGAAGATCCAGCGTCAGGTCCATCCAACCCACTCGAGGGGACCCATGGGACATGGTCTGCTATCACTGTGACCAGAGAGGTCACATACGGGCCCAGTGCCCCAGGCTCAGGGACAGACTGAGCAGACCGAACCCACAGAGGGTTGACTGGGTAGAGACCCAGCTGGGCGAGAGGCAGCATTCCCAGGGAAGGGGGGCTGGCAGAGTACCACCTGCTAAGGAGGGAGGAGAGCTCCAGACCAGCTCCTCTGGGGGGCTGGATGCTCCAGACTCAGGGTTTTTGGTTTATACGGTGGGCGCGGGGCGGTCCCTCCGGAGTGAGTACCTTGTTTCCCTGGAGGTGGATGGGAAGCAGGTCAATGGATACTGGGATACGGGCTCAGAGGTGACACTGGTCCGGCCCGAGGTGGTGGCCTCAGATCAGGTGGTGCCCAACACCCACCTGACCCTGACGGGAGTGGGCGGAACGCCAGTCAAAGTGCCCGTGGCGAGGGTACACCTGAAGTGGGGGGCCAAGGAGGGCCCCAAGGATGTGGGGGTACACCCGTATTTGCCCACTGAGGTGTTGATGGGGGGGGACCTGGAGGACTGGCCAAGCAACCCCCAGAATGCACTGGTTGTGACCCGCAGTCAGAGCCGGCGAGGGGCACTGCGCCCTGGCCTTGGGGAGGACTCCTTGCCCAAGGCGCAGGACCCTAACCGGGTGGGGAGGGAACACCCAGGGACACGGCTCAGGGAGGCTGCGGCTTCAGACCCAGCCGGCAAGAGAGAACAGGTGGCCATCCCTGTCCCAGCTGCTGAGTTCCAGGCCGAGGTGCAGAAAGATCCCTCCTTGCGGAAGATAAGGGACCTGGCCGACCTCGGTGC
>NW_020697123.1:0-3096 GCF_002925995.2 Terrapene triunguis
GGGGGCTGAGAGCCCGGACACCTGGGTTCTGTGCTTGGCTCTGGGAGTCTCATGTGGGGGTGGGAGACGGCTGGGAGCCCGGACGCCTGGGTTCTGTGCTGGCTTTGGGAGGGGGCGGAGGTTGGGGGGCAAGATTCCTTGGTCCTGTGCCCGGCTCTGGGAGGGGGCTGAGGTCTAGTGGGTTGTGGGGAGGGGCTGGGAGCCTGGAGCCCCCCAGGTTCCGTGCCTGGCTCTGGGGGCCAGTGGTCACAGCGAGGCCCTGCTCTGCCCCCCACCCCACACATACACGGAGCCGAGGGCGTGGCCATGGCGTTTATTGCCCCCCGCCCCTAGGCGAAGCCCCCCCGGGCGCTGCAGAAGTCGGGCCCGAGGCTGTGCACGGTGCAGTCGCTGGAGTCCATGGGGCACAGGCTGCAGTGGCAGCTCAGCGCCACCGGGAAGGTGAAGGCCGGGTCCACGCCGGGCGGGCAGCCGGGCAGCGCCAGCGTCTCGTAGCGCACGGCCCGGTAGCTGCAAACGTGCTGGGAGACGGGCGCCAGGGCGCTCTTGTACACCGGCTCCTGGGGAGAGAGGGGTAGGGCAGGGGGGCAGGCGGCAACCCCCCCCCGGGACCTGTGCCCCCCTCCCGCCGGTGTCCGCCCACCCCTGGGTGCGGGGGCCCCTGCCCGGCGGGCCCACCCCTGCCGCCCACCCCGGCCCCGCCCTCACCTTGGTCTGGCAGTACCCGCTGCAGATGGCCGTGGCCACGGTGACGCAGACGGGGCAGTCGTCCTTCTCGGCCGCGATCGTGGCGTTGACGGGGCGGCAGAAGCGGCGCCCGCGGGCGGCCCCCAGGGCCCCCCCGGCCAGCAGCAGCGCCAGCGCCAGAGCCTGCAGCCCGCGCTGGGGGAGAGGACAGAGCGGGGGGCAGATGGGGCCGGCTCGGGGAAGGGGGCACTGTTAGCTGGGGCCCGGACCCTCCCCAGCAGGGACCCTCGTCCCCCATGTGCCCCCATGTCCCCCTGGCCAGCGCACGGCTCCCTGCCCCCCCAATCTCCAGCCCCCCACCGCTGCTCTCACCTGTGGGGGTCCCATGCTGGCGTCGGTGCCCGAGGAAATCAGCACCAGCCGTTCCCCGCTGCCCCTCTTATACCAGCAGCTCCTGCCCCCCCAGTGCCCACGTCCGTCCCCCCGCCCTGCTCCAGCTGGTGACAGCGGGGAGCCAAGGCCACCCCCCCACCCCGGCACAGGGAGGGGGCGACTTCAAGGCCAACGTCACTAGGGCGCTCGGCCCACGCGGCCTGTCTGCCAGGGGCGAACCCAGGAGTCCGAGCAGCCAGCCCCTTCGCCTGTCGCAGCCCCTGGGGACTCCTGGGTTCTCTTCCTGGCTCTGGGAGGGGAGTGGGGTCTAGTGGTTAGAGCAGGAGGCTGGGAGCCAGGACTCCTGGGTTCTCTCCCAGCTCTGGGAGGGGAAGGGGCTGGGGCGCAGGACTCCTGGGTTCTCTCCCGGCTCAGGGAAGGGAGGGGGCAGAGCCCTTCACCCTCTCGGCTCACGTCTCCTTTGCCAAGGGCAACCCGGGCTCCCCCCAGAAGCCGGGGGCCGGCGCCAGCTGCGTTGCCAGGTGAGAAATCCCCACATCCTGCTGGCCTCAACAGCGGTGCCCCCGGACAAATCCCCCCCAAGGGCATGGGGGAGGGGGGCTGGGAGTCAGGACACCTGAGTCCTCTTCTGAGAATCATACCTGGCAGCCCCTCCCCCCCCAAATAGAACCCAGGTGTCCTGGCGTCTTGGGGGGGGGGAGGCAGAGAAAGGACCAGGCCTCGGCGAGCCCCCTGCCCCCCAAGGAGGACAGACCAGAAAACACAGGGGTGACGTATTGTAGCATGTTGGGGTGCACAGTATGGGGGAGCCCCCTCAGACAGGCCCAGGTTTGCTGCTCCCATAACATTGGCTCTCCGTGCGGTACATCAGGGGCACTGCCAGGATCTGGGGCCCAGCTGCAGGGGGGCAGACGGTGGGGGGCCGGGCTGGGGGCCCCCGGATGCTGGGGGTGCGGCGGGGGGGCCCGTAGGACTCCTGCACCAGGCTCAGCGCCCCCCGGTGCGGGACAGCAGGGGCCAGCGTGGGCAGGCGGGGAGGGCGGGTGGGACTGGGGAAGAGGCTGGGGTCACGTGGGGGGCCGGGGGGCTGGAGGGGGGGCACCGCGTCCTTGCCCAGGGAGGGGTCCCTCAGGCCGTGCCCCCAGGCCTTCGGGTAACCCTCAAACTGCCAGTAGGTGAGGGCGTCTTTCCGGGCGTAGCCGTGCAGCTCCTGCCTGGGGGAGAGACGGGGGGTGTGTGAAACCACGGATCCTTCTGCCCCCCGACTCGGTCAGCCCTGCCCGCACCCCCCAACTCCTCCCTCTTCCAATGGCCCCCAGGTATCCTGCCTCCCAGCCCCCCTGGCTCTAACCACTAGCCCCCACCCCCTTCCCAGAGCCAGGGAGAGAACCCAGGCGTCCTGCCTCCCAGCCCCCCCTGCTCTAACCACTAGACCCTACTCCCCTCCCAGAGCCAGGAGAGAACCCAGGCGTCCTGGCTCCCAGTACCCCCCCCTCCCCGAAGCAGTGGGGTCTCTCACGGGGTGAAGGCGCGGATGTCCTGGCTGGTGACGGAGACATAGGGCTCCAGACGGCTCAGAACCGCCCCGTCGCGGACATAGAAGACGGATCCAGCCAGGGGCTTGTTCTCCGTGCTGGCCACCATGGACTGGAGTGCCGGGGGAGATGGAAATTAGGGTTCACCCCATTCTGGGGACCCCAGCCCCTCCCCCCACCCCATCTGCCATCTCCCTGGGAACCTGACCCCTCTCCCCACCCCATCGGCCTCCTGGGGAACCCCAGCTCCTTCCCCCCCCAACCAGAGAGGCCCCCCCAATCTTTGGGGTCCCTACCTTGGAGGCGCCGTCGCTGTGGTGGGCGGCCAGGCCGAAGGGCTGGGGGCCGGCATGGTGGGCGGGCTCGGGGGGCAGGTTGGGCCAGCCGCAGAATCGGTGCCGGGTCTCGCTCGGCCGCCCCCCCGGGGTCAGCGGGACCCGCCAGGCGCGGAGCTGCAGCTGGGGGGCAGAGCACCACGGGT